>NW_026061825.1:332500-430000 GCF_023897955.1 Schistocerca gregaria
TTCACACCAGGGACAGTCTCGTCAACAGGAATGGGGTTTATAGTCTCAATAAGACCTGGGAACTAGTACTGTGTCTATTTTAGAAGCCACTCAGTAAAAACTATGACCTGAAAGTCAAGATGGAGCACCTATGCTACCACAGATGGCAACGACAGCACCTCCACCTCTAGGGAAAAGAACGATAGGGGAGGGGTGACTGATAGTAATGTGTTGCAGCACACTGTAAGTATTGCACTAAAACTATACCATTTCTCTTTGAATGTGAGCTGGAAATTGCACTAAAATTATGCCATTTCTCTTCAGTATATTCAGTTCTCACTAGTATGCAGACAAAACAGATGAAAACATGGTTTGTAGCACTCTCTTCATTATAACTGGACACTAGTGTTGAGTACTGAAATGCTTTTAGCTGCACTGTGTTCCATTCAGAAAAGATGCAGCTGTCTGTGAACGACTGCGCATACCCCAATTTAACTGTACTATAATCCTTGCAGTGCCACAGAAATAGCAAGGTTTCTAGCAATAACCCCACAATGCCAATCACCCACATGCCTTCCCCCCCCCCCCCCCTTTCCACCCACCGTTATTGTTGTTGTTGTTGTAGTCTTCAGTCCTGAGACTGGTTTGATGCAGCTCTCCATGCTACTCTAACCCGTGCAAGCTTCATCTCCCAGTGCTTACTGCAACCTACATCCTTCTGAATCTGTTTAGTGTATTCATCTCTTGGTCTCCCTCTACGATTTTTACCCTCCACACTGCCCTCCAATGTTAAATTTGTGATCCCTTGATGCCTCAGACCATGTCCTACCAACCGGTCCCTTCTTTTTGTCAAGTTGTGCCACAAACTTCTCCCCAATCCTGTTCAATACTTCCTCATTAGTTATGTGATCCACACATATAATCTTCAGCATTCTTCTGTATCACCACATTTCGAAAGCTTCTACTCTCTTCTTGTCCAAACTAGTTATCGTCCATGTTTCACTTCCATACATGGCTACACTCCATACAAATACTTCCAGAAACGACTTCCTGACACTTCAATCTATACTCGATGTTAACAAATTTCTCTTCTTCAGAAACACTTTCTTTGACATTGCCAGTCTACATTTTATATCCTCTCTACTTCGACCATCATCAGTTATTTTACTCCCTAAATAGCAAAACTCCTTTACTACTTTAAGTGTCTCATTTCCTAATCTAATTCCCTCAGAATCACCCGACTTAATTCGACTACATTCCATTATCCTCGTTTTGCTTTTGTTGATCTTCATCTTATATCCTCCTCTCAAGACACTATCCATTCCATTCAGCTGCTCTTCCAAGTCCTTTGCTGTCTCTGACAGAATTACGATGTCATCGGCGAACCTCAAAGTTTTTATTTCTTCTCCATGGATTTTAATACCTACTCCGAATTTGTTTCCTTTACTGCTTGCTCAATATACAGATTGAATAACATCGGGGAGAGGCTACAACCCTGTCTCACTCCCTTCCCAAGCACTGCTTCCCTTTCATGTCCCTCGACTCTTATAACTGCCATCTGGTTTCTGTACAAATTGTAAATAGCCTTTCGCTCCCTGTATTTTACCCCTATAACTGCCATCTGGTTTCTGTACAAATTGTAAATAGCCTTTCGCTCCCTGTATTTTACCCCTGCCCCCTTTAGAATTTGAAAGAGAGTATTCCAGTCAACATTGTCCAAAGCTTTCTCTAAGTCTACAAATGCTAGAAATGTAGGTTTGCCTTTTCTTAATCTTGCTCCTAAGATAAGTCGTAAGGTTAGTATTGCCTCACGTGTTCCAACATTTCTACAGAATCCAAACTGATCTTCCCCGAGGTCCGCTTCTACCAGGTTTTCCATTCGTCTGTAAAGAATTCGTGTTAGTATTTTGCAGCTGTGACTTATTAAACTGATAGTTCCGTAATTTTCACATCTGTCAACACCTGCTTTCTTTGGGATTGGAATTATTATATTCGCCTTGAAGTCTGAGGGTATTCCGCCTGTCTCATACATCTTACTCACCAGATGGTAGAGTTTTGTCAGGACTGGCTCTCCCAAGGCTGTCAGTAGTTCTAAGGGAATGTTGTCTACTCCTGGGGCCTTGTTTTGACTCAGGTCTTTCAGTGCTTTGTCACTCGCTTCATGCAGTATCGTATCTCCCATTTTATCTTCATCTACCTCCTCTTCCATTTCCATAATATTGTCCTCAAGAACATCACCCCTGTATAGACCCTCTATATACTCCTTCCACCTTTCTGCTTTCCCTTCTTTGCTTAGAACTGAGTTTTTATCTGAGCTCTTGATATTCATGCAAGTGGTTCTCTTTTCTCCAAAGGTCTCTTTAATTTTCCTGTAGGCAGTATCTATCTTACCCCTAGTGAAATAAGCCTCTACATCCTTACATTTGTCCTCTAGCCATCCCTGCTTAGCCATTTTGCACTTCTCACCCACTGTTAAGAGTCTTAAAACTCTTCTGTGAGTACATACTTGGCTGCCATGAGCTTCCAGCCTTCACAGTGCTGATCGTGCAGGGAAAGTTGCCCAGTGTGGTGTATATTCCACCTTTGTGGCTTTGCACTGTGATAATACACCAAAAACCCAGCAATGTAGCTATCCTGTTGTGGGTTGGGGGGGATCATAAAGTACCTGCAGGGATTGCTGCCACCTGACCATGCAGGGATCATACTGTTTGTGCAGGAGCCATGTATGTGCCTGGGCAAAGGAACTCTAAGCAATGGATAATTGGCCATGTAGCCATTGCTGAGGCTGGATGGGGTCCATGGGGAGAGCTCCTGTTTGGAGTGGGTGGCTGCATGGCAGATGACTCTCATATGAAGTGGATGGAAGTTCTCTGACACTGGTGCTCATGGAGCCCCAGAAATCTCTTCAGGAGGAAAGAGCATATTCAACACAGACATTTGACCCCAAAACGTTTCCTTCCCTTGCTACATTGTGGGAAGAACATAGGGCTAAGTGACAGAAATGCAACCTCTCCCCCGTACATCTTAATACAAGGAGAGATGGGGGAGGGACCACAAAGGTTGTATTCTTTGTAGAGAATATAGAGGACAAGTCTGGGGGAAGTGGCAGCCATCTCCAAAATAGAGTGGGTCAGTTTTGATTGAAACAGTACCCCCTGCCCTGTCATGGGTGTTCCTTGCTTCTGACAAGATGAGTAACATTCTGGTGACTGTCCCTCCCCATAATATTCTAAACATGGTTCAACGTATCATTTCCATTGTGACCACCTGATAAAGTCTGACTTGAGTGAAGGGTCACGTGATTTGTCCATAGTGTCCCTAGAGTGCCAGAGTACAATAGGATTGCTACCAGAACCTTCATCTTGGCCTTAGAGAGCTGTTCACTGCCTGAAAAGGTCAAGGTGGTAGTATACCGATATGATGTAAAACTGTATGTCCTCCCCTTTCCCCTATGCGGTGCTTCAAACCTTTGAAATTTAGGCACATGTCTTCATGTTATGACACCAGTCCAGTCTGTAGGGAAGGTTGACAATGGTTGCACATGAATGCCCTTTGTGCCCCTCCCCATGTCTGCATCAACAATGGACAGCACCATTTTCCCTACTCACCAGACACTGCTGTCTTTCACAGAGGAAAAAAAAGCAACAGGAAAGTGAGACTCTTGAGTGACTGAAATACCAAGAGTTCAAGAAAAAGTAAGAGCATCTAAATGTGTTGACAGTGTTGTAAGCTACAGCTATGACATCCTACCCTCTGATGACAGTACTCTCACCCCCTTATGTGCTATACAGTGAGCCCTCAGGGCTGCCCCCTGATGGCTTGGGGGCTGTCCTGCTGCTTCCCCCCACACCTGACTTCGGAACAATGGTTTCCCATCCATCAGGGATACCAATCCCTATCTTCAGCCAGAGATGAATCACCCTCATCTGGCTTGGTCCTTTGTCGTCACCACTTACACTGTTGAATGATTAAAGTTCCAGAGTTTCTGGTTTGCAATCTGTGACATGTAGCCCTTTTAGATATTCTTCCTCTTTCTGGAGGACATCGTCACAATCTTTGTACACTACCTCTGTCTTCACTCAAAATTTCCATAGTAGCACTTCCTGCTCTGTTTTGATCCAGTGTCATAGTCTTTACTCTGTTGTATAGTAAGTCGTATCTTCCCTTCCTGCTCTATCACATTCCTATTTTAGCCATTTTTTCCCTCGACTGCTCTTTCTCTTTGCAGTTCATTATTTAACCTTGGGTACATCTTTCTTGCACCTTCAGTGTTCGTTTTTAAATTTTATTCTGTCCTCCATCTTGGAAATCATTTCTTGTGTGAGCCATGGTTCCCCCCCCCCCCCCCCCCTTTTCCCTTGGATATATCCTATATTGTGGTGTCCTGCTTTAATGATTCATCCTTTCACCATATTCCAGTACTTGTTGATATCATCAGGCGGTTCTTTGTCTCGTAATGTGTTTAAGACATCAAGTGACAGCATTTCTGTAATTTGTTCTTTATTGGATCTTCTCTTCCCTAGATCCAACTTCTTCACCATGGTCACCTACCTTAGTTTATTCATTCTAATTTCTGTTTATGCCATAAGTAAGCTGTGGTCGCTATTAATATCTGCACCTGGTAATGTGTGCACTTTCTCGATTCCATTCCTGTATCTTTCTTCTACCAGTATAACATCAGTTTGGTTTTTGTATTTATGCCCTGGTGATTTCCAAGTGTGGAGCTGCCTCTTGCGGTTCTTGAACCATGTGTTTGCCACTATCAGCTGCCTTTCCGTGCAGAAGTCAATTAGCCATTCACCTCTATCATTTCTCTTTCCAAGACTATGACTGCCTGACAACGATAGTCAGTCAGAATATGCTGTACCTCTGAATGGGGATGGGTATCCACCAGTGGTGGAGATGTTAGTCAGTCCACATGGTAGCCCCCAACATCACAAGGAATACGCTATTGATGCTCAAACTGATACTTCCTTGCCAAGGATTAGATGCCTGTCCATTTTGGGACACCAGGATTGTGGACAATGGTGATCAATCTGTTTTGCCATTGCTCTGGCTTTGATGGGCTTTGGTGGCACCTGTGAGGAGAGCCCTCAGTATGAGCAAAAGGGCATAATTACGAACGTCTGGTGCAGTGAAAAGACCAAAATTACCAGTGGCAATGAGGGTCTGGCAGTCTCTTCGGATATACAGGAATTCTTCGGTGCAGGTTATTAGTACTGTACGAATTTTCACTTCTTGGTCATAACATTTGAGGTAAGCAAATTCAAGCAAACTGAAGAAACATACTAATCTCTGTTCTTGTTTGCAACCAGACAGATGATCATTATGTACTGTTGTATGTTATTTATGGAGAACATTAAAAATTTAGTTGGAGAAATCTCATCCCTTGTTAAACTACAAAGTGCTTCTGTCTCTATTAAAATACCAAATCCTACCCTGCATAAAAAAACTTAATGATGATGTACCTGTTACCATAAAACCCTGTAAGAGACTGAACTTGGCAGCGAGTTTAATTTTCACTGGGATTTAATGCTGCAGATGACTGAAGAACTACACAAACACTTGGTTAAGCAGACGATCCTCTTGGTATGTTGTGTATTTTAAGCCTGACAGACAACAATTTTCTCACTGCAGCAATCCTCATAACATTTTGATGGGTCGCACTTCCTGAGAGCCAAAATTGTGGTTTACTGTTTTCATGTCGAACCTTATTTTGCACCTGTGATATGGTGCTCGAAATTGCAACCCATTGGGCATGTCTTTCCAGTGTACTTGGGAGAACTGTGCTCAGCCACGTAATGAAAACTTACCACATGAGCTTCCATGTGTCTGTGTCAATTGCAGAGATGCTCACCCTCCCTGAAGTGTGCCACTGTAATTAATAAAACACACACACACACACACACACACACACACACACACACACACACACACCTCCAGTAACTGAATATCTCCAGTCACCTCTCATATTTTGAAGTCTGGTGAAAGTGTAATACCTTACATCCCCTATCGGTGATACCAACTTTCTCCACTACTGTGAGCAAATCGTTAGCAGTATGTCATGCATTTACTCTCACTGTCCCCTGAACATCAGCCTCTGGTAATCGTGCAAGTAAATTAGCTTATGGATCGGGTAGACACTCCCCTATTGAGATTTCTGAAGCACCATTTTCAGAGACCTCAACTCACATCCACCCAGAACAGCAGCAGTCTACTCCGGAGTCTCAGTGATGGGGCTCCTTATAGACAACTCCTCATGAAAACAGACCAATGACCCAACACCAGCCAGTGGCTGAACCATGGAATGTGGGTTCCAGGGCTGCCTACTCTTCTTACTTTCCTTCTGCCACAGTGGATAAGCTCTTGCAAGAGGCCTGCCCTTCTAAAGTAATTGAAGAGAAAAAGAATAAATTTTGGGATGAAGCTACTCCAGTGAAACTGGTGATGCCATATCTTGTACCATTGGACTACAGTCCATCAGTATCATTCCACCCCACTGATGACAAAGTGGTCCTCACACATGATTTGCCTGGTCCTTTCACATCTAATCAGGACATCCTTATCATGATAAAAATGGAGCTGTATTGCAAGAACGAAAACAAATAATTTTCTCTTGTTCTTCCATCTCTGTTGATCTCCAAGAATCACATTTCAATTATGACTATTCAACTCCTGGAGGTTCCTTCTGTCAGAACTGGATTGGCCCTGGTTCATACAGATGGTGTCAGTGAGAGGATTCCGTTCCATGGCAGCGAGAGTGTAAATGACCTCATTGATAGCCATTTGTAATAATGATCTGTTGCTAAGCAGGGTATTTACTTTCTTGAGATGGGCACCAAATCGGACAACTCTTGCACTCACCCTGCCCTCACCCCCTACCATTTTCTTCCACTTGAGAATTTCAATGCACACTATCCCCTTTGGGGAGTACTTCGTCCTCTCGTAGGTATTTTCTGACTGGCACAAGTTATGATAGTATACGTGTCTCCTCAATGAAAGTACCCAGACTTCAGTGGACCTTTCCTGTTACTGATCTTTCAATCTCTGCCCCCAATATTATAGCTTTCCTACAATGGATGCTAAACAATAATCATTGTGACAGTGACTGCTTTTCAGTGATTGCCACTTTTCACCACCTGAGGGACCAATTACTACATTGGGCAATACATAGCCAGCTAGCAGTTGTTGACCTCTGCTATCGCCTTTGTACCCTTTCTGTGTGATTGCATCTACAAGGTGACATGATCACTTGCTCCATTCTAACTGCTGTCACCCTTTCTACAGGTACCCCTTCACCAGCGACTGGTGCTGTGGTAAACCAAATGCAGTGTGACAGGTAGTAAACACTCTGAAGGGCTTTACAGTGTCTTGAGTGTGACCCTTCACATATTGCCCTCATAACTTCTAAGCAGTTCCATGGAAAGTCTTGCCTGTCTCGTCCTAGGGAATGTATGCCCCTTCATCCCAGGTCTGAACCATACTCCGTAGGTGATTTCCCTAAATCACTGCAGGCAAATGCCGGGATGGTTCCTCTGAAAGGGCACCGCCGACTTCCTTCCCCGTCCTTCCGTACACCGATGACCACGCTGTCTGGTCTCCTTCCCCAACCAACCAACCAACCATACTCCGTAGACTACTGGGTTGCCAGAAATAAACTGTCTGGGTGTCCTCCTTCATGATGGTATTTGTATGACTGCTTCAGTTCTTGCTGGACACCTCACACTTCATTTTGTGGCAGTGTCAATGTTCTCCTCTTACCTATATACCTTAAGAACACAAGACATGTTGAAGACCTATCCCTATCATGTATCACCTACCAACTCCCATTCCCCCACCCCAGTCACATCAAACTGTTTCAGGAATTTACTAAGAACGTGATACAGCCCCAGACCCTGAGTACATTAATAAGCAGATGATCCAGTACCTGAATGTCTGTTTCACAGACTCCAGCTGCTCAAGGTCTTCAACCATCCTTCACTAAAAGGTGTTGTTAATTCAAAGTGTTGACACAGTATCATTGTCTCAAGCCTAAAACCAAGTGAAAACCTATGTCCATCAAGAGCTACTGATGGATTACCCTCATCAGTGTGCTCTGAAAAATGCGTGAAAGGCTGGTAACCTGATGATTAATCTGGGTTCTCAAATCAGGAGGTCTTTTCTCCCCAATCATGATTTCTGGGAAGGAGGATGCACAGTCAATGAGATAGTTTGCTTGGAAACAGCAGTCTGATAGGGATTTTGTAAATGCCAACATTCATTTCAGTCTTTCTTTCGTATGCATAAAGTAGAAGAGACTATTAATTGGTGTCATCACATTTTATGTGCCCTCCATGAATTGGTTATTAGAGACTTCCTACTGATTTTCATTAGCCAGTTTTTATTCCACAAATTGTTTGTGGCTACAGTTAAATCAACTCAGCTCCCCACAAGTTGAAGAGAATGTCTTCGATGGGGGCTCTGTGATGAGTGTGTCTCTTAATCTCCATCAGTGTGTTTTTGACCTCTGTCAGGCAAGTGGTTAACATGTGACATATGTCAACGACCTTTTCCCTTGATATAGTTCGCTATCTGTGGGCTCAGTTGAATGTCAGCACAAAGGAGCCACCCAAAGGGCCTCAAGTTGGACACTTGTCCACGGAATCTAATTTTCTTGTGAAAACACAAATTGGGTATTTGTAGCACAGTTCATCCTAACACAGCACTGTATTTGCATACTCAGCATTTGGCTGTTGTTGTTAAATATCGATTTATGGAACTTTACTTTGATAAAAAGATTCGTCAACTGAAGACCAGCTTTATGTGAAAGTTAAATGCTTATTGTTTTTCACCCATACCTCTTGCACTACATATTACACTATGCTAATCCATATTTAGTGTGCCCAAGTCCCATACTGACATGGGTATGGTTGTCAGGTTTATGGCTCAGTGACACATTCAGCTTTGAAATTGTTGGACCAAGTTGATCATTGTGGAGAAAAATTGTCCAGGAGCACTTTCCAGGCTTATCCTGTAGACTCTCCTTGCTGAAGTGGGTTTCTTACCTGTTCAGTGCCAAATCTTGCTCACTTTTGGAAACACCGTACAGGATTCTAATTATCCATATTATTATTATTATTATTATTATTATTATTATTATTATTATTATTATTATTATTATTATTATTTTCATGTAAGGGGCATTAACTGCATGACAGTCACCCTCAGATGGCATAACCAGTTGGAATGTGACTTGAGACCCTATGCTAAGGCCTCCACCTATTTCCTTTAGAATGTGCTCCCTATGTATTCTTGTGCACTCCTTGGTTAGTTCCCAGACCATAAATTAGGACTGACCTGTCAAGAGATGGAAGTATCTGAAGTTCCAATTGTCCCCATTACAATTCAGCATATATGCCTCTTATCTCTTTGGGAGTATCAGGATTCTGCAGCCATTTACACTGATTTCTCTAGAACCCTGGATATGATAGGATATGCTTTTACATCTCCTGCTATTGGGAACAATTTTCATTTTCGGGAATGTGTAGTGTTAGTATGACGAAGATTATAGCAATTAGCAGAGTCCTAAATTTTATTAAATAGACCTCCACCAAACAAAGTTTTCACTAGTGGCTCAATGAGCAGTCTCCATTGTATTGATCACGGTTACCCTTGTCTCCCTGCAATATCTACTGTTCATGATCTTGTGTGTGACCTTAGCAGCCTGCTTGCTTGTCTTTCTCTGGATTCAAAATCGTGTGGGTATCCTGGGAAATGAACTACAGACTGGTTTGATTAGAAATAAGAGTACTCATCCGATGTTCACTTTGAGAATTCCAGGTACAGATTTGCAGTTGCAAAGCAGACTTCTACTTACTTGCAGACGGAACAGTAGATGATGGGCTACGCCACACAATGAGAGACTAGGGTCACATGGTGCTCCTCCTCCTGTTCCTCACAGAAGGAATCCTCCATCCTATGTCTTCTACATTAGCCATTGCAATAACCCGGAGTTTAACCTTAAGTAAAGAGCCTTCCTCACATTCAGTTTGTGAAGACTTGGAGACAGTGGCTCACATCCTCGTGTAATACCCTCTCATCCTGATTCTCCATACCAAGCAAGGCCTTTCAGATTCTTGGCCAGTAATATTGGTGGAGAGTTGAACTGGTTCTTCGTTTCCTCTGAGAAATTTTTTTCCCCTCAGTTTTAAACTAGTTTTGGGGTGGGTGCAGTGTGGTGGGAGCTAGTGTCTCCCACTGAATGGGGATCAGTGGTGCCCTCGACCCTATCTTCACCATCAGATGCCTTGATCATCTCCTTCTCTCTTCGTTAATTATTTTTAGATGCAGTCAGCATTTTTCCTACCTTATCCTATTTTACTTCATAGGCGGAGAACACCAGTGAAGACATGATTGTAATGATTCCCTGTCCTTGACACTGATGGCATAAAACACAGTTAAAAAGGTGTTTAAGGTTTCTCTCTGAGTGGGTTCTATTCCCATTGGGTTGGGGGCTGCAGTGATTGTGGAAGGGATGCCCTTTCACTGCTTGCTGAATCCTGGGAGACATTAGACTGCACACTTCCTGTCCTGATTATTTCTTTCACCTTTTTTCTTTTGTCAGTCCTACTTACATTTATTAAATTTTTAAGCTTCTCACTTCTGCTATTATGTAACCCTCAGCTAGGAGGATTTATTTATTGCATTTCTGTCCTAGCCCTTCATTAGGTTGTTGGAGGAACAGATGTGGGAGAGGTCTTTCTTGCCACAGATCAGCACTGTGTAGCCCTTGTCTGCTCTCTGATACGCATACTGATATAATCCGTTACTTAAAACTCCATCAGTTATTGCTCTTCCCTGGCATCAATATTACTTGCAGAGCCTCAGTTTTCCCCTTTCATGTAGTAGAGGAACAGAGCTGGTTCAGTAACAGTGGGACTATTCTCCTTATGTAAACAAACCAGCCACATGGTCTAGCTTCTTTATGTGAACAAACGGCAGCCCAGTAAGCCCCTCCATTGTTTAGGACAATTTATAGCTCTAGTCTAGTGTAAACAAACCACTCATTTGTGCTCTCAAGTTAGGTTTATGCTACGTTAATTTATGATCAGATATTTTTAGCATTATCTCAGTTATCATAATTTGATCCAAAATAACCACCTTCAAAATCCCCACAGTCCTAGGCCAATTGGGTTACCCCATCTGTGGGATTTGACCCCCGCCACCAGTCAAAGTTGTCTTACCCCCACCACTCATCAGGGCATAACAGCCATAATCACAAGCTGGACTTGTAATTTGTGCTCTGTACATTGGTCGATCAGCATAATGTTTTGATAACAGCAGAAATCAGTTTCAAGGCAATTTCTTACAATTTTTGCCCAATTTTTTTTTCAAATGCTTTTCTAGGTAGTCACCCAAAGACCACATAGATTATTGTTAATGGGAGACTTCTAGTGTTTAACACATTACTACAGTGCATTACTTAAATACATTGTTGCTATGTACAGATTACACTAGTACACAAAGTTTAATCAATTTGCCACACTTGGGCCACCACCAGCATCAAACATGGATCACACTGCCATTAATCAGTGGTTAATTATACGTGTAGCTATTAAACTGTTGTGGAACAAATATGCTAATTGGAGGCAGACCATTTTGTCTTCTTCACCAGATGGTTCTATTGTCTGTACTGGAAATAAGACTTGAAATACCTGTGTATCACTTCAATTTTTTGAAGTGGTCATTTCATAAGACTTACGTGAAAGTAAATTATATATTGCCTGGAACATAGTCCCACAGATTTTTCAGTAGTAAACATCTGAGTGACAACACCTCTCTTGTAGTATGTAAAACTGGAGTTTGTTGGTTATCATCTCCATAACAATCCCACAATGAAGAGTGCTACTATTTGTTATTTCATTTATTAATCCAATATCGTAAAGGTCCCAGGCTGATTAGCAACACTGACAAATCAGTCGAAAAAGTGTTTTGCTAACATACATACTTTTGTGAATTAGTTACATTTCCCTAAGATTCTCCCATTGAACCACAGCATAGAATGTGTTTCCTCCAAGTTGTCTTAAAAGTCATTCAAATTTAGGTCAATCTGGACAATTACTATTAGGTATTATAAGGTAGTTACTGTTCTCAGTAGCGCATTGCCAATGGTTTAAATGTTCAGTACAGGATTTCTTCTCCTGTGTGTATGATGCATTATTTATTGATATCCAGTCTCTGTACCAACTGACAGTCCTCTGAAATTCACTGCTATTCTCCTACAGACATCATCATCATCATCATCATCATCATCTCTATCTCTGACCAGTCTCATGGAGCTCTGACATTTAGGTGTACAACTTCCAATCCACCACATTTAGATACAGTGTAACAATCATTCTTTAAGCAAATCTAAATATTAATGGGATATTTATAAAAGCAATGTGTTCTTTAATATAGTAAATGTCCATGGATGCACTGACTTGTGCAAATACTCCATTATATGTCCACTTTCCATTGGTATTAACAGTAGACACTGATATTTTGTATTCCCAAGTCATAGCCAAATTTTTTAGATACACTGTATTCAATATGTAAGCTTTGCTCGCACATTTGCAATGGCTTGCTCTTTCACCAGTAGTAGTTTATATCCTTCAATTATGGTGGTTATTTTCGCTTTATACTTCATTTGCAATTGTTTCCTCTAATTCCAGTTTCGCGTATGCATAACACTTTAACTGCACATAAACGTCTATGGCAGGGACGCTGGGTTGGGATTAGACTTGTGGGAAACTTTCCTTGAGTTACCCCGTAACTCTTTCAAGTCTCCATGTGCCCGTAGCACAGTTGATATATGTTTGATCCTTTCTGTAACTTCGTAATGGTACGCTAGAAATTTAATCAATGTGACTGATTCTTTTCATAAAAGGCCGACGATACGCTAATAGGACTCAAGATGTAAAAGTATTTGTACGTAGCATGAGTAGTATACCTGTAACTGGGCTATACTCACTTGATACTGTAGTTTCTGGAGAATACGATTTAAAAACGGGGATATTTGCCTTCCGTTAATGAAACGCAAAGTTTCGTAGGAATGGGATATTTCTTAAGAGATCGTTTAACATAAAATGTCCCATTTCGGCTGATGTCATTCATACATTTCCGCATTCTGATCGGTGGAGACAGTGGTGGGGAATGAGGCGGATATGTATCGTTACTATTAGGTTGACGCGTAAGCCTTTGCATGTTATTATTCCGTTTTCTATTGGTTTATTTGTACATTGTAATTTTTTATTTGTAGTTCTGTTGCCATTTGAGTTCACATATTGTCATTTGGTCGATAATGAGTGTAGCTATGGACGCTCCGAACATTTCCGACATATTATTCTGTTTGATAAAGGGGTGACAGCGGAAGCAGCCAGAAATATTTGCATCGTGTATGGGGATACTGCTACTGGACAGAACACGGCAAGAAAATGATTTTCTCGTTTTAAGGAGAATCGTTTCGGCATTAGTGGCTCTACACGTCCAGGAAGACCTTCGGGGTTTGAAGAAGATCGTTTAAACGCATTAATCCACAATTATCCACGAGTGTGTACTCGAGGATTGGAAAATGTGTTGTACTGTGATCATTTCGCCTCCGTGCGACAATTGCATACAGTGGAGAAGGTTCAAAAATTGGGTGTATACGTACCCTATGCTCTAAGGCAAACTCAAAAAAAATCAGCGGGTGGCCATATGTGCATATCTGCTTGAACGTCATCAGTTGGTGCGTGAACAACACCGACCATTTCTGTACTATATCGTTACTGGTGACGATAAATGGTGCCTTTATGCTAACATGAGAAGGAATAGTTGAGCCCAAACAAAGCAACAACTTCCCATACAAAACCTGCACACATCCTCAAAAGATAAACTTATGCATCAGATGGAGCAATGACTGTATGGTGTACTAAGAATTGCTTTCCCGAAGTGTAACCATCACTGCTGACATTTATTGTCAATAGTTTAGACATCTTGCAGACGAAATCAAAGCACGACCAGGAAGTGATGCTACTCCACGATAACGTCCATCCGCATTCTGCTAGACTGACATAAAACACTGCATAGGAGTTGGGTTGGGAAGTCATTCCGCACGCACATTATTCGCCTGATAGTGCGCCTTCAGATTTTCACATTTTCTGCTCTATCGAACTACCTTCAAGGAACTTTCCGGATGAAAATGCACTCCGAACATTGTTCGACGAGGTCTTCGCCTTAGAACCATGTGGTTTCTGCAGTCACGGAATCGAGAGTTGAGTCTGCTTTGGCAGACTGTTGTAAATAGTAAAGGACAATATATTATTGATGACGAAAGTCTGTTGTGTGTATGTCGTGCTTATCAAACGTACGGAAAACGCTACGAACTTATGCACCAACCCAATAGTAAGCGAGATTCAGGTATGCAGATAATCTGTTTCTTCATGAAATTGAAGCTTGACCACAACTCAACAGTAGCAAGGAAAATAAGCAAAAAATTAAGACTTACTACAGTAAATAAATCGAACAGAAACTATATTTACAAGAAGAAAACGGTGCTGATATGTTCCTTCAAATCGGATAGCTTGCATTGTCTGTGTTCTATGCTTCCATAACTACTGAAGCTTATAAGTGCTTAAGTTTTTTCCTTTTGCATATGCTTAGGCCTCAGAGTAGCCATGTTACTTGGTTTCCCATATTTTACTAAGATAATAGTACTAAAAGTAAATTACCGGCGATGAACTATATTGATTAAAAGTATCCGTATTCTTGTTAGTGGGCATTAATATGGAGTGTGTAGCTCCCTCCCCTTTATGAGGGATTGAAAATGAGTTTTTAATTTTTGTGGAGGTGGTAGCCCATTATTTGTAAAGAGCCGAAACCAGAAAAGGTAATGATGTTGGATGCTGGCATCCGGAGCGAAGACTATGAGCAGACGAGTCCATTTCAGGAATTTTATCGTCCAGAAACCATTGCCTCACAGATGCTGCTTTATGACAGTGTGCATTGTCATGATTATAAAATTATAGTCTCCGAAACGTTCCTGCGCTCTACACAGTGCACAGTGCTGTTAAATGTGTTCATATCCATTCACATTTAGCGTTTAATTACGCGCTGTGATGACACCACATGTGAACTACGAAAACTCCGCAAACCTTCCCACCGGATTGCCACTGGTTACAACGTGATTGATTACTCCAGATCACCCGTTTCCAGTCATCCACTGGACAGTGACGTCGCTTTTCAAGCGTCGCATAGCATTGAGTACAGAAATTTGCGGTTTATGAGGAGGTGCTCATTCTTATTAGCTCCCTACGCAGAGTCATTGACCTAGCTAGACTTCAAGCTTAAAAGTGATTCATTCCGCTGATTTCGTGCCGTTTTTTACGATCGCCCTCTATACTGATCGACGGTCGCTGTCCGTCGGTACATGAGATCTGCCTGGTCTTGATGTAACTGTGTATCAGGAACTACAGAATTTGCGCCACGAGATGCTATGCCTTAGCTCGATATCTATCAAATATTTTGCTCGCGGAGTGGATCATTATAAGGTTTTCGACCACGTTCTGATAGGGAAAATGTTTGATTAGTGATGCAAGTACTGCCTAATGCCTTCGAAGAATTACTGATAGTAAGAAAGAAACCAGCCACTGTTATTTACTACTTTTATTTGAACGCAACAGAGCAATCCCCAGTTTAGAAACAGAATTGTTCATCTTCAGAGGATAGTGCATGCTTTGTATGCAACCTTCATCGCGCTGTTGACATGAAATGTTGATTCATTACGCAATTTCCCTCCACTGTGAACAAAGTTTTATGGAGTGGCTGCGTCGTACAGCAAATAATGTCCTACAGTTTTTTAACAACCACTGTGAATAGGTTACATTATAAGACCTGGTAAAAAAGAAATCTAGAATATTTTCTTCCTAGGAGTTCCACAACTAGAAAGTGATCACACTGACGAGAGAGTTTACCTCCCACTTAGAAACGGAAGAAAGCGAAAAGTAGATCTTTATCCATGATGATTCAAAAGTAACCGTACACTGAAAATTGCTTTGTTTCCGAGCTATGATACACAATGCCATTTGTGGTAGGCATTACACTCTTGACCAGTGCACCGTTTCGGTGTGTCTTATTCGAAAATCGACTGATGTTACTTCGTACATCCCTCTACACTCCTCTGTTGATTCTGGTCCAAAATGCCGTTCACTTCGGTGTGGTCCATTGTACTCTGTGGCACTGTGGGGCACGTGTGGGTATATGAGAATCCTCGCGTAACTACAGTACGATGATATCTATTGCAGTGAGCATTGTGTTATAGTGGACAGTCAGTTTCTTGGACCGCACGTTATTCCACAGCGCATGACTGGCAGAGTATATCGACAGTTTTTGGAAGACTAATTGGGTGGTGTGCTTCACGTCACACTCGCTACACGAACCAACTTATGGTTGATACACGACGGTGTCCCTGCACCTTTCAGTTGGGAAGCAAGAGAGTATCCCAGTGTTGCTTATCCCCGATAAGTGGATAGGTCGTGCGGGCCCAGTTGCTTGGCCCACCAGATCACCTGGTCTTAAACCCTGGACTTCTACCATTGCCGCCGTGTCAAGGAGCTCTTCATGGCGTTGGAAGCGATAATGTAGCACAAATACAGTAACGAATTGAAAATGGATGTGCAGCTGTGCAGAATGCGATGAACAGAGCTTTCAGCATTCAGAGAGTTGTACAATGTCGAGCACTTCACTCTCTTCGTCAACATGCACATCATCTTGAGCACGTTATACGGTAAATGTAAATAGTTGTACTGTATTTCGATTCGTTTCGTGTTTTTGCTTCACAAGAATAATTTTGTGTTTGTGATGCATTTGTGGTTCCTACTCTACAGCATAACTCTGAAATAAAGCAGTTTCAGGCAAAACTTAGACGTTTTATGCTTATTTTGATGCATGTATTACACTCAACTGAACTAAAATTTCTGATATGTGACAGCAAAGTTTTCGACAAGAAGACCTTTAAGGGAACAGTTTCAAACCAGAAAGTCGAATCTCTTCCAGGGTGAATTAGCGCATCATCGTCATTTTGGGAAAAAAATTATAGCCCATTTGTGCCGTTACCCATTTTGATTACTAAAATTGTCCTCTTAGATGAACATATTTTTGAAAATTCGATTTTGTTGTTATTGACCCGGTTAGCAAATATCATAGACCTGGGGCTAATGGGCAGAGCAACCGAGAGTTACAGTGTGTAGTCTCAAAGTGACCCATGTTTACATATAGTGATTTTGCTGTTTTCCCTTAGTTTACTCTCACGTCAAATGAAAACAAAACGGATATGTGGCCGGGAACTATGAAGTGAATTAAGAGTCACATAATTACGTAAGGCTAAAATATGTTATTAGTTTCATATTTTATTTGCACCTTTCTGACAGGCAAGCATTAATCGCCTTGCACAACAATGAATTTATTTTTGTCTTTTTCGCAGAGGCCGTAAATGTATTCGAAACGGAATGTTTAATTTTTCAGTACTGCCCAGTTTCAACTATTCGCTGCATTTCAACACGTTTTCATCTTCTAGCACGTATGGCATTATGCCATAATAAAGAACCAAACGTGATAGAATACTGTACTGGTGCTCCAAGAAAATTTACATCCCGAAAACCACACTGAAAAGCTTAATATCAGGTCGATGTCTACTTCATAGGGACTCTGGACATACGAATGTGCGTTTTAAGTATGCACTTTAAATGTGCCCATTTTAGTATGGTTCACGAAATTCCGATGCTCTTGGAGTACCCTCTGATGTTTTTTCTTTTATGACATAATGTATGATCTTTCATGTTCTACACGTACGTAGCCCAAGCGTTTCGTCACAGGGTTATTTGGTAAGCGTGATAGCGTTACGGAGATGTTTAGCAAACTCGAGTGGCAGACTCTGCAAGAGAGGCGCTCTGCATCGCGGTGTAGCTCGCTGTCCAGGTTTCGAAAGGGTGCGTTTCTGGATGAGGTATCGAATATATTGCTTCCCCCTACTTATACCTCCCGAGGAGATCACGAATGTAAAATTAGAGAGATTGGAGCGCGCACGGAGGCTTTCCGGCAGTCTTTCTTCCCGCAAACCATACGCGACTGGAACAGGAAATGGAGGTAATGAGTGGCACGTGAAGTGCCCTCCGCCACACACCTTTGCATGGCTTGCGGAGTATAAATGTAGATGCAATTTGAAGTTACACTAGTAATTAGTGATTAACTGTGCAGCAAGTTGATACATCGTCAGAGCTGGGCTTGCGTTGAGACGAGAGACGGAGATAAAATTGTGTGCGTAGTTTGGAGGCCTGAGCGCAGACAGCAGCAGCGCTGGCCGGCCGGCCGGCCGGGCGTGACGCGCATGCCTGCAGACGGCGACGCCCAGTGGCGACGCACTCCGTTGTCACCTCTCGCCTCGCCTCGCTGCACTGCGCCGTACTTGACCTTGGCGCGCCTCTTTATCTCGCTCATTACTGATACCAGCCCTGTATAAAGCCTTCCGCCCTCTTCTATTGAGGAACCGTTTCTAGCAGGGAACACTTGTTGCCGCTTTTTTTTTTATTTTGGCTCCATCCGCGAGGCCAGGCGGCCTGTTGCTTTATTACTCGTTCTTTTTTAATTATCTTTAGTCACAAAGTCTCAATTTCACACGCTTCTATAACATTAGAAAATAGGATTATTTGATGAGGCATAGGCTGACCATACTACAGAGAAAAACCGGATACTTATGTTAACACTTACCCTTCTCATCGATTATAGTGATATTTTGAAATCGATAATAGGCCTATGACGGTACCCCAGCTGAAAAACCCATAGCAAGAATGTATCTCCGTTTCGTGAATTGGAAAGGAAAATGTAGGCACGTTACACAGGAATAAAATTAATTTCGCCAGAAAAAAAGGGACTGATAGATACTTCTGTATTGTAATTGCCTGGAGGTATTTGGCGCTATGTTTTGTCACTTGGCAGGTTCTCAGGTACAATTTGTTAATCCTAAAAATTATTTAATGGTACTAACCAGTATTCAGATGCAAATTATACATTTCGTACTAAAATTGAAGATTTCCTTTGACTGTTAGAGTAAGCGTGTAGACATGCCAAACAGTATTCAGTAAGCACTGGTAACACAAGCCGGGTCAATCACATTCCTCAAAAAGTTAAGTCCCAAATGGCTGCATTCCCGTTAGAAGAAATGATTAAAGTGATGCTGCTTTGTATCTCCTCTGGTTTTGTTTTCACTTGTCGCCATGGCCATAAAGTGGAAGGTCGGCAAGTAGGAGGTGGTAGTAGACAGTAGCTGCTTTTCTTTTCAAAAGATCTTACTCTTTCTTTAAGCATAAGATGAGATAAACCCAATGCGGTCGGCCTACATATTGCGAAAAAGTTTCTATAACGTTCTGCTTCCAGGAAACTTATCTTTCACAAACATTTAATTAAATGAGAAATATTGTTGCACCCATTTTGTTTCTCGATTAAAAACGGAGACAATTGTGTGTTCCGAATCATTTTTCTCAGGATACGAGCACATTCGTGTGAAAACTGGGACGTCTGGTCAGCCTAATAAGGCACGAAATGATTTCAGGAAGTATGTTTAGGATGATACCGAAGGAAAGTGTGGGGGGGACCTATAGTAACGCTGCGAAGTTCTGTAAGAGTTAGTCTGTCTAAACTGGAAAAAATAGTAAATTAGAAACCTCCTTTACGAAGTATTAATATGAAATATAACTATTCAGAGTGATGACGGCATGTAATTACTTAGTACTGCATTTCTGGTATTGGTTTTTCTTCATTTTTTTTAGGGCGTTGACCACGAGTGTGAAGCATTCATCGTCTTTTACCAATGTTACACGCTCCCATTCAGACACAAGACGCAGATGTTTGCGATTTAAACCAGTACCTGTAATGAAAGTAACTTCACGCCATCGCGTTTCCTCGCCTTGCCAGTGAAGTACTGAAGGTAGACGTGTCTTCAGTGACGAGGTTTCGAATCTGCTATCTCAGAGTAGAGCACCGCCGCATTAGCGGGCGTTAAAGACTTCCGCAACTGAGTCGGGTAGTAATGTTGGGCGTTGGAATTAGATGTAATTTATGATCCACCAGCTAGCTTCGTTATGCCTCCTGGTCGCTCTGGCAGTATGCAGTAGTCTTAACCAACCTCCGAATGGGGCGTTGACCGATGACTCATGCATTCCTTCTCCAACGAATATAGCCACCAGTACTCGACGCCTGTGGCGTAAAATTTCGGTCAAATATATATTCAGTATATACACTGACAGGATGGCAGCCACCAGATTATCTGATATATGCGTTGTATTTTAGATAATGACACATGAATTAGTGTTTGACCTAATATCCTTAATTGCTGGTGATAACATTTTCACGAACGCTGGTTCTTCGTCGTTAGTAATCGATGATGTTTTTCCCCTGATTTAGTATTATCCTGTTACTCTGATAATATTTTATCAGTATATTTCACATAAACAAATTGAATATTTAGACTATGAGTGAGACATGAAGGTGGCTGGGGGACGGGAAAGACGGGAAAGGTGTTTTATAACGAGGGTTTTAATCTCGAGTTATTTTCTTGGATTTACAAAACTTGGGTCTTACATTTGGCGCAAATAACGGTGCTGTTGAAGGCGTTAGTACAGCCATAGTCAACATAATCAGCCAGTACCATGTGGGTGAAGTTGCGTTTGTCAAATGGTTTGCCCACAACCACTGGTCCACAAGACCTGTTTTAAATGTTGGCGACGTGAACGCAAAGTGACATACAAAAATTACATTTTAAAATCGCTCAGTAATTAGTAGCAAATGGATATGTCACTGTTGGTGGAATTTCGAAATGGGATGCTGTTGTAAACAGTTACACTGTATTAGGCACAAGCACTTTGGCTAAAAGTGCTATATTCATTGTTAATAATGCAATTTTTGACAAAACCATCCATATGGTCGAAGTGCTTTTTTTTTTTTTTGTTCCGTGGGATATGAAGTTCTTTAGCAAACATTAAAGTGTCATAAAAATACGCAGAATCTTAAGATTGCACGTGGAATACCCAGGAAACTTTCTCCACAGCCGGAAACAGCACACTTGTTGCGTGCAGCACAGTTGAAATGAGAAAAAGAACAATCGTGTGATGACCCTGTCGGCCCAAAATTGCCAACGACGCTATTTTTTAAATAAATACTATCAGTAAAAGGAGGGGTTTGCAGTTCTTTTTACTTTGGATTAGAGTTAACGTGCATTTTGACTTTTTTTATAGAAATTAGTTTTATCAAAACATAAAGGCCACCAAATGGTTTTACATATTAAGGCTGCAGAGACACAAAACTTACGTAGGTTTTACCAAAAACTGCGGAGTGTAGTATTAAAATCAGAAATATGGACTTTTTGGGGATTATAAAAGCAGTCGCGAATCGTGACAAGACTTCAGTTTGGGCGGACACTGTCTTGATACTAGAAATCGGGAGGAGTTGTGTTCTGGCATGCGAAACACACTTAAGGTTTCGCGTTAGGTCCCGACGGATTGCCGTGTCATCCTCTGTCCATAGCATCATCGAGTGTGTGGTGCGGAGAGGCATGTGGTCAGCATACCGCTCTCCCAGTCATCAGGTTTCTTAACCTTGGAGCCACTGCTAATCGGTCGATAAGTCCTCGGCCTCACGAGGCTGAGTGCATCTAGTGCCAGTTCCCACCCCCCCCCCCCCCCCTCGAAGAAAAACACCTGGCAATAGCGGAAAGCACGGCAGTTAGCCGTGCTGTCCACTCACTACGGGAGTGTACTATGTAAAACGTACCAGCATTTTAAACGGTAAATACACACAGCTAAGAATGATAGTAAAGCAGTCTCTGCAACATTCTGCTAATTTGAGCAGTGTCATTCGCATTTTAAGTCTGTTGCTCTGTAGCACACTCAGATTGACTACCTGAGAAACAATAGTTGTTTGATCTGTTGGAGAAAGACACCCAGAAACATAACTTTCACCGTTAGCCCAACGGAGAACTGAAGAGGGCGCGAATTAGCTGGGACTGCCTTACCTGTTAATTTTTTTTCTTATATTCACCACAATTAGCAAATCTGAAGTGCGGGGCATTCTCGGCTCCTAAACCACCAAGTGGGTGAGACATTAGAACTGTAGTGAGACAAAAACACTTGCGTTAATTTGATCAAAAACTGAAAACTGTAGATCTAAAGCTGTAAAGGCACATTTTACTCAATTGACGAAAACCTGCGCCTCGAAACGGGACATCCTCCCCTAACATTACTTTTCCTCAGGTGTAGTAGTCGATACCATTATTATTTTTCGTATTTTGGACAGGTCAGTATCTCAACTGCTTTTCTGAAAACTTTCATGTAATTTTATACACAATATGTTAATTTGAAGCTAAAATTTATAAAAAGGAATTACTTTATTTTCGATGTTATAATCGTTACCTAGCTCTGAATGTACAATTACATTTTTTAGAAATATTTGAAATTACGAATTATTTGGCACACTAAAAATTTCTATTAATAATTACGCAATCTAGTACCGTTTACTATGTTTATTTCTGGATTCAATAATAAAAGAATAATCGAAACTAGTCAGAAATTCATTTGTCAGGAAAATTTTTAAACCCTTTGGAATACGGTTACTACCGCAGAGTCAGGAAATAGTAAGCATGCTTCTGATGTGATCGGACATATATTGTTCGCCAAAAATACAAAAATAATTTCGGCTTTGTTAATGTGACAATTCAAATTGCTTTAATATACTAAAATGCTTTCACATTTTTTATAAAGGACTTTGCTTATTGTGGACAATAGCAGGAATGAGGAAGGAAGGGGGGGGGGGGGTGTGGATATTACAGCATGTACCAACAAAATCGGTGATACAGTATTGCCGCCCTCCCTATTACAGTTGTCGCGCTTGGATCGCATACTACATCCACCCTTACTTCTTTTTCCAGTCCCTTTCACAGCAATCGGCAATACGAACCACACGATTATTTTAATTTACTACGGTTGGCTGATCGTAATTCCAGGCACGAATCGTGACAACACTTCCCGTGGACACTGTTGCTCTAGCTACACCGAAGACACACAATCTACGACGCAGTCGCTCAAACTTACTGTCAACTACGGCAGCTTTTTGAATGTATTTGCCTCATCTTTATCTTCATTTTCATAGATTACTGTGTAATACATTGCTTAGCGTACTATTAAAGGTTACCTCACCCTAGTGCCAAAGCATAGTCAATGCACGAGTAGTCAGATTGTGGTTAGCAGTAATACTGTGTTGTATGCCATTGGTGTTCTTATTATTTGAGAGCTTCCTGCACGTCCATTCCTGGATAAAGTACTCTATTACACTGACATTGTAGATGGATTTTGTACCTGAATCATTGGAAGCAGTTGGAGGATGGACCTTGAGACTGCTCTAAAAGCAGCCATTGGCGCGAGGAAACCGGTTATTTTTTGGACAGTGGAATTAAGGAATACCTTGCGTAAAAGAATGATGTAATGATCACTAAACGTACGCACTGCCTCCCATCCCCTGAGAGGCTCAACTCTTTCGTGAGTATATGGATGGCGAGCATGGGTTCCCAAGCCATTCCAGTACTGCCTTTCCCATGCAGCGGTTTTTACTCTCTATCTCTCTTTTCTCCGAATTTTCTTCTAGGACATATTCTCCGGTGACAACGTAGCTCGCTCGTTGCACTTTATTCTGGCTTCTCCCACTTTCTCTCTTATTGCACACCACATATTTCGGTTAACCTACGTTCAGCCTTCATATCTAGGTTTGACCTTTACTATTTCAACATTTACTTACATATAATGTGGGCGGTGCTGGGAAGATCGATCAACATAGAGCATGGTAGCTAGTTCTTGTAGGGACGGGGGAGGTTGGGGGCGTCCGCTACTCGTACGGCAGTATCCCTTTGATCACACATGGATTTGCACTATTGATGCCTGAGCTGCTACCTCCCTGCGCATGCTGAGGGGTAGGTGCCTGCCTGCTTGGGAGCGCTGCGACTCCGGCCACTGGCCAGCATTCCTGATGGGCTGTGCTCTGGCTGGGTGGCGCACGTGCGGACGGTCGTCGTTTAGAGTTAGCGGCATCGTGGAGGAGGAGGAGCAGGAGATTTGATGTGATGAAACGATCAGTTCAGTCGGGTCTTTTCTCTCTGCTAAACTAACATTTTTGTGGAGAATGTTGGAAACGTATTGGGTGAAAGCTCTTCACTTAGCAAATTATGAAATGGTACGATCTTCGTTCTGACCCCAAATCCTACCCAGTCTCAGGCGGTATCCTCTTGTAAAGAAAGTGGTGATGCACCCCAGAACTAAACATGATGAAAGGTTTTTCGCCGGAACCTAACGCTGTAGACGGATGAAGAACGACGTGAACAATTGCCCAAGTCAGGGATCTACTTCATACTTCCTGTACGTCGAGGCCCACCAGACAATATGGTTGAGAGCGGAATAGGCATCCTCGTTTCGGAGAATATTTGGCGTCCAGTGGTCATTATTTACTGTTGAGACGCGAAGCCGCATTTCCCCCCGCCGATGCGGTGCTGTAAATACCAGTGCTTTGATATCCCCTCTGTGGCATAGACTTTTGTCACTATTGTGACCAGATTGTCGGCAATGCCTGGTGTATTTACTTCCTCCACGTCGAGGGCGATAGGCTCTCCCATCTCGTGGTTCCTGCACCACCATCTTTGGTACCACTTCACGCACCCAGCCGAGAGGCTGAGGCTGAATGAACCAGCGACTTTGGGTCCAAGCGCTGCCTGCACCTCTGCTGGTCTTACACCCACAGCGGATAAGCCATCGCAAGATTCGCGACCGCCACAAGCGCAGCGAGACAGAGGGGGGGGGGATGGATGTCGGGAGAAGGCTACTGTAGTGACCCCGGAGACACTAGAACTCCCCACACCATCAGACTGCGAACCTATGTTAGCCATGTTGTTCCACACGCACTGGTGACAATGATGGTGGAGCGTGACGTGACCACCTGACCCCTTCAGGCCTAACCAGGACAACCTCAACGAAAGAATTAAATGGGTATGTTTCGGATGATATTAAATGTCAGAAACACAAAAACTAGTATCCCCCTGTTTTGCCATCTGTGTTGCTATCCAATAAACTCACTTCACTGTTGACCATTCCTCAACAATTCATGGTTAACGTGCATTCTCTCGGAATCATGCTGGCCCTGGGAGGGCAACTGGAAGGTTCTGTTTATTGCTTCGCACAGATGTCGTTAGTGAGTGGATTCTCCTCTGTACTGTATCGGAAACAATAGTAATGAAAATGAAAAGCACCTCAGCGATCACTATTTGTATCTGTAAGTGTACACCCAGTCACGCGTGTCTGGTGGTGGTGGTGGTGGTGGTGGTGGTGGTGGTGGTGGTGGTGGTGGTGGTGGTGGTGGTGGTGGTGGTTAGTGTTTAATGTCCCGTCGACAACGAGGTCATTAGAGACGGAGCGCAAGCTCGGGTTAGGGAAGAATTGGGAAGAATATCGGCCGTGCCCTTTCAAAGCAACCGTCCCGGAATTTGCTTAAAACGATTCAGGGAAAACACGGAAAACCTAAATCAGGATGGCCGGAGACGGGATTGAACCATCGTCCTCCCGAATGCGAGTCCAGTGTGCTAACCACTGCGCCACCTCGCTCGGTGCGTGCCTTGAGACCTTAATCCAACGAGTCCCCCCTCCTCCCCCTCCTCCCCCTCCTCCCCCTCCTCCCCCTCCTCCCCCTCCTCCCCCTCCTGCCCCTCCTGCCCCTCCTGCCCCTCCTGCCCCTCCTGCCCCTCCTGCCCCTCCTGCCCCTCCTGCCCCTCCTGCCCCTCCTGCCCCTCCTGCCCCTCCTGCCCCTCCTGCCCCTACTCCCCCACCCTCCACCTCGGGAAGTGCGCATCACCCTCTGTGGCAATGTACCATGACCTCTGGTAGTGGCCGTATGATTGACTAGCTTCGTTCCGATTTTTGTCTCCTCAGTGACTGTGCTTACACCAACTTCAGTGCCGCTAATGGTGCATTTCCGGCTATCAGCCAAACGATCACTCCCCCTAATTTCACGGCTTCCCTTCAGTGGCCGCTACATGACGATATTTGTGACAGTGACCACTTTCCAGTGATCCTGTCAGTTCCTAGTCATCGTTTGTTATTCAAGAGAGATTTAGAGTATTTTGGTATAAAGGACCCGTTGTCTTTGGTGTCTCGATATAGAGGAATAATATAATTGATTTATTGGATATTTTATCCTAGTTATGTTTGTTTCTACACAGCATATAAAGAGCCAGTAGTATGCAATACTAACCGCGCTGGGAAGTCGCGTGTTCTGAGGCACCTTGCCACGGTTTGCGCGGCTCCCCTCGTCGGAGATTAGTCCTCCCTCGAGTGTGTGTGTGTGTGTGTGTGTGTGTGTGTGTGTGTGTGTGTCTGTGTGTGTGTGTGTGTGTGTGTGTGTGTGTGTTGTCCTTAATTTAAGTTAGTTTAAATTAGATTAAATAGTGTGTAATCCTAGGGACCGATGACCTCAGCAGTTTGGTCTAATACGAATTTACAACGAAAATGCAATCCTAAAACGGAAGGATCCGGTTTATCGTAGACACATATGTACAAATGCAAAAGTACTGCGATGTTGTTGCCGTCGCTGTGGGAAGGGCTCAGAATAGCTTAGTCGTACTGATTTCCAATTTAGTGAACCCCTCCATAAGGTGTGTTTCTGCCGCCTAACCTTATTGCTGTGTATGTCTGTTAACGTAAATCTAACACTACCGGAAAACAAACCATACCCGAGAAGTACTGAAAGAAAGGAAGCCCGAGGGCGAAAATTAGAGTAAGACATTTGTCTCGTGAATAAATGTAAAAAGTTTCTTTGCAAACAAGACACAGTGCATACTATCGACATTTGTACTGTTTTGCAGATATTTTCAGTGCAGTACAGATACAAAAGATAAACGAGTAAGCCATTAATTCTATCTGTACCGACGTAAAATGAGCATATTAGAAGTTGTCAGATTTTAGTTTTTACACGGGGAAAACTGAGTTGTGCGCGCCGTCCGACTTGCGTGGCAGCGTAGCCAGTTGCCGCAAATGGTAAGCGCATTGAGAACGACGTGACCGCGGCCATAAACATGCGCAGAACCGTCAGCGTGATTCACGCTGGCCTGCATATGTCATTTAAGCCTGTTATTTTTAGGTCGACTCAACAGCGTTGTATCGTGTCTTACCGGTGCCGTAATATTTCGCCTGCCGGCTACAGATTGTAACCCTAATAAATTTTCCGTATTAAGGTTACTTAAGAAAGGCACACTGACCTATTAATGTTTGCTATTCTTGTGGTAAACTATTTCGTGCATCTATATTATAGAAATGAGTGTTCATTTCCCTTTAAATTGCCATTGGGATCGCAGTTTCGTTGAATTTTTCATTGACATCTACGCCATCGACTGCACTGTTCATTGAAATTTACACAATTGCATTTCGGCTTTTACATGATTTTCAAGTGACAGGTGCTAATGTTGACAGCTCATGTCTTTATCATCATAACGACTTGCAAGTCGAAATAGCAACTGTGGAAATTTCAATAAATAGTCAACTTTGATTCCATAAGGAATTGTTGCGCACAGCGATCGTAGACTATTATAAGAAAGGATACGAACACAACTCAGTCGCAGTCCCATAGTTTTTTTTAGTCTTGCATATCAATACTCCAGCTATAGTCATCTTCAATGCTAAAATACAAGGAAATTACAGAATGAGAATTGATTTATGAAAACCACCACGTTACCCAATGGCAGTGCTCAATTATAGTCGACATACCATTTGAGCGAGTCATAATACAACGAACTCGCAGCAGTACATGTCGCCGTATGCTTCTCAGTTAGCGTCGTATAGTGTCAGTAACGCGCTCAATATTGCAAGTTAATCACCTTGTTTCTTTCCGATGTAGTAGGTAAAAAGACTGGTTTGAATAAAATACCATCAGCGAAGATAGTCGCATATCACCTTTAAACCGCATCAAGAAATGTTTGTTCAGCTTACGTATTAGTGAGGAAGCTATCCACCAAATTTTATGCAAAAGATCATTAATTGGCTCATACAAATTACCTATACAGAACTGTTAAATCACAAAGTAAAAAAGTCTTGATAAAATATGATTAATACGTACCCATTTGGTAATCGTCAAGACGCTAAAATCTAGCGTAGTCGCTCCTACCGTACTGTTTAAGCGATCCACTAGATAATCAATATAAAAGAAGTATAAAAATTCATACCTTGTTTAAATGTAGATCTGTTAACGTCATGGTAAATTTCTGAAGGTCAACTTGAGAAGGCTAATTTAGTGAGGTACAACTAATAAAACCGTACTATCGTGCTCTACTGACGTATATTCCTTACAAAACGTATGGTGTAGCTCCAGTTGCAATGTACTGTTTCCAAAGAACGACATAACAATTATCCTTATACTCAATCCCTAAGGCTATTCGTTCAGTAGTTTTATATTTCGTATGGTAAAACCGATATAGCACTTTACAGTACCAACAAAGACTAATCGATCCACTGATAAAATCATTTACTTCTCTTAGTGTTTCTTACTGGTAAGTATTTAAGGCCTTAAATTTCATACATCCAGTTATTACACCAGTTTGTTTTCAGTGTCCGGTGGCCTAATCTCCTTCTCACTTTAGAAAGAGTTCTGCGAAGAATCCATGAAGACGATTTTGCACAAGACCCTTTGATTCAATTTCTTGCAGTAGTCAGTCAGTCAAAGTCATCAGTGATCATTTATTGCACCAGTAGCGCCAGCAATATCGTTGCTGTTGTCAGTGAACTGTTACCTGGATCTTAGTTGCTTCTGTGACACGCCTCACAATATCTCGTATTTATATTTTATTCCGATATTCTGGTAGTTAAGTAGCTAAGCCCATACTCGTAGCTTCATAAGACCTTGCAGTAATTTCTGTTACAGAGTACTTGCATAACGCCTACTTTTGCAACATCACTTTTTAAAAATATATTTGTATCGGAAGAGAACTGTCAGCTTTCTTTTATCTAACTGCTGTAGTTTTTAATTCCCTTCATTGCACTTCTTCATAGTTTCAGAAACATCTTAAGCATCGATTCGCATCGATTTCATGACGTAGTGATGAACACACACCGTTTCTGCATAGAAATTTCGTACTTAAATTTGGACTATACCTGTACGACCAACGAGACTGAGAAATAAAAAAGTTCTGGTGACTCTGTGAACTCCTAATTATTTGACTATTAATAGCAGCAGAGTATGGACTGTTCCGTGTAGCGTTTTATTTTTCTATGGAGACGTGGAGTGAATTCAGAATATTAAAGGTGCGTGCGTGCACGTAATGTTCTGGGGCTTAACGTCCAGTAGGTGGCTAGGAAGCATACGTATTTTGTGCATCTGACCAAACTCACACACACATTGAAGATTTGTTCTTAGCAAGAGAACCATGAAACGATTTGCGCTGATGTAGCTGTTTCACAGATCTCGCGTACTGGAATAGAACTCCCAGCGTAACTTCGTCTGGATATTCGACTTTGGGTGATCTGCCCTCATCCGCACTACTAGTGTTAGAATTTGTGTACTCTGGATCCCCGATAAATCTCACCACGTATTTAAACACTGGGTGTCCCAGGAGAAATGGTCAATATTCAAGGATAAGACAAGAACGATCGTCGGAATCATAAAGTCTAGTAAACACGGGCTTTTGTTTATCTTGCTACTGTGAAATACACCACTTCTACGGAAAAGTTTATAGCTCTTAAAGAATGCATGTCCATGTTTGACTCTTTGCTTCGCGTGATCGTGTCATATCCGTGAATATTGACAGTTCCTCGCGGGCCAACCTGTGTAGGTTCGGAACCAGTGTATGTGAAGTATCATACAATAATATGCCCAAATTATCATTTCATAATTTGTCGCTGACAACACACAACTGAAAACGACTCATAGACGCAAACACGTCTTTTACAATTCACCTGAAAGCCCGCCAAGTACAGCGTTTAGAGATTCCATAAAGCAGTGTTGGAGAAAGTCATCGCTGAAAATCTTTGTTCGATGATATGTTCCTCTACTTCAGAAGTGAAAAAGCATTCATAACAACATGGGACTGGAATTACAAGAAATAAGAGAGCAAAAAGATATTAAAGAAACATTTTGACGCACATCTTGTTACAAAGAAGAGGAACTTAACTTGATTCACGGATTCAGACTACAGAAATAAATCTGCATATGCAGTTATATAACAATCGACTTCGGGACTCGGGAAATAAGCGATTTTCACGTAAATTAATATTTTCTACGTAAAGTTGTACAAATTAATAAAGAACTTAAATTATTACGTTAATGTAATTAAATATAGTATTGATTATATCAATGACGTATTACGAACTGCGACTGGTTGCGTCTTACACGTACACAAACAGTCAGAATATAAGATAGTGTACTTCCTCGAAGGAATGTGGCTGTACGTTACCGAAGCGGGCGCATCCTATTCCAGAGGTGTTTTTTTGCATGGAATTGAAGTGAAATCGCACTGATAAATTTCATGACTACACGACCTCTGCCTGTAGCCAGAAAACAAAATTTCTGAGACTACCGTTTCATCAATAGTGGTAGTTCACGTGTGCATTTCCTTCTCTTACAGGGCGTATCACTTATTCCAGTTAACCGTTGAAGTCATAAGTAAATATTTTTGTCTGCAGGCTCCTAAATCGTAAGGTATGCAACGTCTTTGCGAGGCAACCTGTCTTTCTCGTAACAATTCTTTCATTCATAAGCGTACTTCATTTTCGTCTTCATTTAAACATAACACCAGCATTTCCCCTTCGATTTCGTGATAGATGAGTGGCGCCACTTGACTGGACACATGACGGGGTCGATCTGTCTCTCTCACAGCCAGACGGGTTAGGGCTGTGGAGAGGATGGTTGATGCAGGCGTTGTCCCCCTTGTGAATGGGCCCGGCGGACCGGTTTGACGGCTGATCGCTTCGATCGTCGCCGCGACCGTGGGACCACCGCCGAGCAGTTGGCTATACCGTACCACAGCCAGCACTTCAAAAGTCAACATTACGCGAGCGCTCCTTCGAAAGGACTGACTGGACAGACTTGATACAGACGCACGTCCATTTACATGCTGTTCGAACTCGTAGACCACTTGCACCGTCTGGTCTTCTAGACATCCGCGCCCGTGGAAAGGCGCCTTAACGCGGAAGGTAGACATTGCGACACTGCTGCAGCAGCGTAACTGATTGTGGCCATAAGTTCTTGACGAGTGATAAGTTCACGTATCAAGCATTCCTTAAGAGAACGCCACTGGGAAACTTTTTTTTTTCTGGCGATTGGAAGATAGCTCGGCATAGACGTATCTAGTGTATCGGCATTTGCTGCCGACTAAGGACAGCACGGATAGTACCTGCTGAATTTCCGTTTTTGACGTAATGTAGTTTTTCAAAGTTATTTTTAAACCTTTGCGTCTTTAACTTTGCTCGTGCCTAGTTTTATCCCTAAGAAGTAATGAAGTGACCAGTAATCTCTTGCAGAATGGTTGAAAACTGAGTTAAGTAATCTCTTTCAAATATAGTCTGCACTACGGTACTCCGTAAACAAGAGTCAGCCAATCTACGGTGCTATATCCCGATAGTAGATCCCCCAGTCGCAGGTGGGAAGCAGTCTTACCAACGATGTGCCTGGTTCTGTGATACAATCAATGCTTTCCAGATATCTGGTGACACCTGGTTGTAAAAAGACTAGGAGCTACTTGCGAGTTTGCACATGTCGGAAAACTAGAAGGTACACTAGTAGAGATGCTCTCGACAAAAAGCCTCCATTAATTGGATTTATCTGTCTATCGAGAAACACATTAGTCAGCAGCCTAGAACAATCAACAATTCGTCGTGAAACCCAGTCGACGGAAGAAGGAACTAAAGTATCACCTGCGACTTTATCTGCCGTGATTGCTACCTCAAGGTTATCACCTGCTGTCATCCACGTATGATTAGACGACATTGAAAATGGAATGGCGTCACAACAAAAAAATATTGTGTACTTAATTTATATTTATTCGTAGATTACGAATAACAGATGGATACGTGATGATACATGCACAGTTCACAAGTTCATTTCCTGAATTCCTCGCAACTGATACTTTAGACTCGCTGGAAAAACGATAAGCTTCCTGAAGCTATAAAGTATCAGAAATGGAAAGGACGCTGCTGTCAGATGAAGACAACCTTTCATTTCAGAACAAGGAACAGACTGAAAAGTGACCACATTTGTCTATACGACTGTATCTGGATCAGATCAGAAACTGGAGACACTGAAAATCTGCAAACTGAAATGCCTTGAGCGATAATTTAATTCGAAAGAACAGATGCCACTTAATGACCATTAATACCTCAACAACATACAAAAGCCGGTATAATGAACAAAGATAGTCATACTTCAGGATCGGCAACCATCTCGGGACCTGCATTTTGTAGTACATTGCGATACCGTTGCTGCTCAGAGCTCAACGCAAGTGACCAGTGGAAGAAACTGACACCTAGGAAGATAAGTAGCTTTGTGCCGGGTGGTGAAAGAGGTTACAACCCTGAGAGGGGAGAAATATAAGGGGGTGTTCAAAGAGAAACGAACCGGAGGCATAATTACAGAAAGCAGTACCTATATGTTAAAGTACTGACCCCGGCTGTTGAGACACTTGTTCCACTGTGACACAAGGTGGTGAATGGCTGTCTCATAAAATCCCCGGGGCTGCGGTGTTAACTAGTTCCGCATGTACGGCTGGACGTCGCCGTCCAGACGAGTGCAGGAAAGGCTATGTCGACGTTCTTCATTGACCAAGATGACCTCATTCTGATTCAACGCCTGCAGCACGGACGGGACAACAGTGAATGAATGCCCAGCGTTACTCGCAAACGTTGACCACCCTTCGCCAAGCGATCAAATCAAAACGACCAGGCAGTCTCACCTGTGGGGTCACTCTTCTTCACGACAATGCAAAGCCTCATACGGCCAGTACAGTCGCGGCACTCCTACAGATATTCAAATGGGAGGCTCTCGGCCACCATCCATACAGTCCGGACATCTCTCCCCGTGATAATGCCGTTTTTGGTCCCCCTAAAAGGGCTCTGAGGGGCAAACAAATCACCTCGGACGACGACGTCCAGCTGTACGCGCGGAACTGGTTAACATCGCAGCTCCGGGAATTTTACGAGACAGCCATTCACCGCCCTGTGTCACAGTGGGACAAGTGCTCAACAGTGTCAATACTTCTTACATACAGGTACTGCTTTTTGTAATTATGCCTCCGGCTCGTTTCTTTTTTGAACACCCCTTATATAAGGCTGGAAGCACGTGTGAATAGTAAGAATTCAAAGAGGATGAAACGTTATCAGGAAGCACAGAGGACACGCCCTGTGACAAGAGCGAAAGGAAACACCGAAGCAGACCGAGTACTCTTTAATAAAAACTGTCTGTAGGTCCGCGTTTAATGCAGACACAAACCGGAGCATTGACTTTCTTTCGATTTCTACTAGCCCTGTAAGTCGGAGAAAAACTTCAGTGCATTAAGAAAGCAAGGACGGCAGGAAAAAAGTAGCTTTCTAACTAAAGAGAGAGTAATTACCTTTTGCAACAGGTAGCTGGCACCGTGAGACATTCATCATTAAACACTCGGATAGCTTAGGTAAGAACAAAAATTTAAATGCATTTAGGAGAAACTAATGGATCTGGTTATCATTAATCTCGAGAGAATCGAAGAAAGGTGTCTATTGCCCAACTAGAGGCGTGCACGGTGCCAGTCGGCTCACCAACCCGTTGCGCTGTCCGCTGTGCTCACGAAATTCGCGGCGCTGCACGAGGCTTCCGGCGTCGTCCTTCGAAGCACTGTCATACAGAAGATAAAAACTGGCCAGAATTTTCGGTATCGTACAGCTACAGGTCTGGAGATGTCTTAATGCCACAGTGGCGAGTGAGTGACAGCATCTCCACCAGAGATGGACTGTCTGCTTCATCCTGTCTTTCAACACTTGCTTTCTCAGAACTTTCCGCACATACCTTGCTCCCCCCTCCCCTCCCCCCCCCTCACCCCCAATTTTTTTTCGAATCAGTATGTACATGCTCCTACGTCCGAGCGCAAAGGATGTACTGTGAATGAATAGAGCATTATGATTGTATTTTGTACAGATCACTATATTGCACCAGCAATTAAACCCTGCAGCATGCCCTACATCTAGTCAAATACGGAAAGACTCTTACTCAATTACACTACTCTCCCACTAAGGACAGGAGCTTGAATATTAGAGCACTAAACAGATCCCCAACCTGGCAAAATACCACCACATACAGTCTTACTGTAGTAAACATACAAAATCGCCCATTTTACATCATTCGTACATATAACACTAAGACAGCATTGTATGCACTCATTACAGCACTAGGTATTCCCCTGTGAGGTCTGCGGCTATCCATCCCCGGCAGGTGACCAGACCGCCGTCACAACTGTTCTACAAATTCGGCCTCGTCCCCCTCCCCCCCCCCCTCCCGGCACAAACGCGTTACTGTTTCTGGTCTGGACATGCTTTCCTGCTTGCTTGCTTTCCTACACCCATCTCCAGACTCTGGGATTAGAAGAACAAATATATTTTCGCATAGTTTGCACACAGCAGTATCCTACTGATAATCCCCAAGATATAGACTGGAAAGTTTCTCTAGAAACCCGAAACAGTAGCTAGGTGTGGTATGCTGTAAACCACTGACTAACTTGAAACTTAGCCTGTGTGTGAAGACATTTACTCGGAAACTCGGAAAAAAGAGAGAACGGATATTTCTACTCTCGAATGCCAATATCGGTGATGTAGCAGATTCTAAATCATCCCTACAATTTACTAGGTCAACTAAGGTTTTTCTCATGTCTAGAGAACTGGAAAGCGTGTCTTCCACATGCTAGATGCACACACCTCAATCGATATTCTCTCAACTAAATAAAGGCGCGAATTGTGCAGAAGCAGTCAACCAAACAATTTACATGGGAGGGAATAACGGTTCAGCGCAAACACACCTCCTTATTCAATCTTCTCAAATTTCCTCGCTATCACGAAGCTATCCAACACATTCTAAGTATTAGTTCGCTATTGGTCGTCTAGAGGACAACAAGGTTAATTCATCTACATTCGTATACTCCAACAGGCCTCTCCACACTGACAGCTCCTACGGTTAACGGAAAACATGAATAATTTGTGCACAGGTCACCTACTCTGCACACATAGGCAGAACCATCATCCTAAGAAACCACCCTCATAAATATTTTATGCATGTACTTAAAACTAAATGTCAGGATTGCGGTCTCAATTGAAGGACATTCGACAATGAGCGAAGTATCAGAAATACACCCTGCTGAGGGCAGTGGCTTTGGAAATAGAAATATCTGTACCATCGTTATCAGTTTACTCTTCCCTCTGCTATAACAGTATTTCACAGTCATCTCCTTTTCACATGTCTGAACTCACACATACAGTGTAATCCTGATGCTCAAGATGAACCTATCACGCATCCCCTACTACTACTACTACTACTACTACTACTACTACTACTACTAAGTATAGTACTTCGCCAATAAATGATTACATATGATACAAAATAATTCTGACTACCACTGTGTCTTAGAGAGGCGTAATCAGCCAGATGTAAAAAAAAAAAAAAAAAAAAAAAAACATCGCAACAACTTTTATATGTTACTGTCACAAAAGGTCTTGGTTCTACAGGTGCAAACAAGTATCCACGATAAAAACTATACTGGCTTTATAAATCAAGGTATGGCATTGCCTCTAAATGAATTGGTTTCTCCAGACAAATACCGGGACGGTGATTGTAGGAGTGTGTGTTATCACACCAGCAGTGCGGTTACACGTAGCCCCAGATGCTCCCTCGTAATAAAATTATCGAATTTTGAAAGTGATTCGGCTAAGGAGTGTGGTATGAAATAAGTATTTGCACCCCCCCCCCCCCCCCCCCACGCCACTGCCACTAGTTATTTCTCCAGTATTTGTTATGCATTGTCTCATTGCCATATCATATTTCTGGCACTTCCATATCTCTAAACGAGTCACCTTTGTCGAACCTATCTACTACAGTAAAATCCTAATGTGGTTCCAATCAGTCCCTATGCATCCTGCAACTGCTCCCATTTCTGCAGCTTTGCGCATCTTATAGTTCCAATTTAAGTCTGAACTGAGCAGAAATCCATATCCAGCACCTTCTGCAACCCATGTAGAAACAGAATGACGTGAGTTAGTGCAAGAGGACAGTGTTTCGACAATTCGGTGGAAATGTGCACATTGTGTTGCGTCTTCAAATCAGATATAGCTACTACAGTCCGAAGAAGATCAGAGTTCATACACATCTATCAGCCCAACATGCTATCATCGTTATTCTGTACCATCCAACAGAAAAAAATTAGGAACTATAAAAGCTCCACTAACTTCATCTGATATAGACCTCATCTAGGCGCTGTTACTGACACGATGACGCATAGCTGCGATGTGGGTCAAGTGGGGGAGTAATGCTTCCCAGAATAGCATTCGTCGTAGCAGTCCTAACAGTACACCCTGTCCATCATTGAATTTACCTGTGAAACTGCTGCTGCTGCCGGTGCAGAATGATCCTATTAAATATACAGCTTTTGATCCACTGCAGAGACTAGTTTAAGGTTTCTTCGCCTGTACTGCAGGATGATGATCGTATCCCATAGACTATACTGTAAATAGTAACATGCTTCCTGTGGCCCTGTCTCGTTGTTTGAAACATTAGTTTCTCTGCTGTAACACGCTTTGTACACTGCATTACATTTTTTCTGCCATGACTTAGAGGTCTGTGTCATGTTCTAAACTGACATTAAGACATTCTGATTCGGAGCGTCTCGCATGGAACTAGATGTCGCACAATGTAAATCATATTGTTACTATGGCTACCATAACACAACACACACTGGATGATTTTAAATAAGAGAGTTACAACATAAGCAAATCGGGGCAGTTTTTGCAGCCTTGTGGATGGTTTCAAAACTAGAGTCTGAAAGTGATTCACAAGCTCTACATCTAAACTCATCTGTCACAGTCATGGAATAGCTGATGACTGTACGTTCCATTTCGACTGATTCATCATACAGTCATGTACGTGATCACTGTTTCGGTGCTATCCACCCCAGAAGGTGTTCTCCATCCCCCAAAACTTTCTTCTACTCAAAGAAGCGATGTCAGTCAATCATTATGTTGTAACTAACAGCGTGCCAGTGGCCGGATGGGATGGAGAAGACACCATCGATGTACTCTAATAATAAGCATCACAGTTGATAGTGCGAACAACTTTAGCACTTTTACAGTAATTTCAACACAGACCAATGATGCGACAGCATGTTTCCCAATTCCTGTATTATAGCTAAACTACCCTTTCTCCACTTTGCGAGTATCATTGCAAACGTGGATAGATGACTATGCATTCCCTCTATTCATTGTTAATTCTCGAACACATCCACAAAGGATATCGGGCAGCACTCTACATATTTGACACCTCGAGCATAGTGCTTAATTTATAATCTCTCTCTGCGTATGGGAGTCAGAGTGTGAAAGACCCCCTCACACTGTCACTGACTAACCCGCCGTGCAGCACCGTTACCGATTAATCTGCAACCAGCCAGAAGTAGGCTGTTAAACTCAACATCTCGTGAATGAATGGAGCTAGCGGAGTCTTCACCCATCCAAGTACACAAGATTTCTCACGATGTGTCCATGTTGAGGAGGTTAGCACCGCTTATCAGTGTATAGTAACAGATTTGAAAGTGTCGTGATGTAATAGCAGACGGTTAAGAACAACAAGAAATAGTTGATTTTTATGCAGGCAGATGGAGTTCGACGCATTTTTACGTAAATCAACCAAGCTATCAACTCTAAAAGTATTGTTCTAGAGTCTAGGAACATTACCTGGAAGGTACTGGTAAGAGAGAACATGAACACATGCACTCCCAAGGCTACAACTTTCTGCACTTAAAATGGGCCATAATATTAGCTCGCTTTAATTTCTGACCATATCAGTGTTATGGAATGTAGCGCTGTTAATATTCCAGTGTAAGAAATATATTTCAAGTGCATGACATACATCCTTCTTGCAGGTTTCTCTATCATAAACTATGGTAACAAACTGTAAAACAAACTACTTCCTTAAAACAGTGGCTCTGTGTGGTAAGAGTACAATATAGCTTTCCAGAGAAGTATAGCGTCCACTGTTCACATCCGATCATGGTTCGAAAATTATACTATGCCTGCATCAGCCCTATATAAAAGAATCGTTAGTAACGACGAATACCTCTTATAAGGAAACAAATACATAGCAGCAGCGTCCGACATGTGAATATTAAATGTACTTGAGCCACTAAGTCTGTAAATAGCATGTCTGTTGGCAAATGTTTACACGAGTATTGTAGTGCCTCACAAGCACCTTTTGCTAACTTAGTTACGAAGCTGAAGTCCCTATTTTACACCCAAGATGCGACAGTGGGATGGAGTACATATCATAAATCAAAGTTCGTTTAGAGGAAAGTGTCACGTTTCATCACACAGGAGATGGAAGTCCTCTGATGAACGACAGGTTTACCGTTTAAGGATTGCAAATGCAGTGCTTTAAATCAGATACAGAACACATGACTGATGCATCTTGGCAGAACAGTGGAAAAATTGACCTGCAGCAACTTCCCCCCGTCTAGAATGCATCATCAGTCTACCATTAAAATGGGGGGGGGGGGGGGGGGGAGAGAGATATGTAGTGCTCTAAGGAGTGTGTACGATGCTGTTTGTCTTCCTGGTGTATGTATGAATGATGTAAAAGGGTCGATATTGTATGTTTACTACATCGAGACGGTACTTGGTGATATATTGCTGGGTTACTCCTCGCTATTTTTGTGAACAGTTTCTGTTAGGACAAGAATTTCCATGCATACAAGCTGAGACATCAAGAAAGCGAGCATTAACTATTTCTGGAACACTACAATTTCCGAAACTCGATTCTGTTCGTATTTTACATAGCCATGTGATATCAGAATAACACTGAAACCCTTTTACATGGAGATACGCCACGCGGACGTTTTGCGGTGAGGCGTCAGTCGTACTGGGGCAGGTACGCATGGCTGGACACGTCTCGTATGTTTCGTTAGGATCACTAGGGAGAAAGCAACCTGTGCTATTCTGGAACAATTTCTATAGCGCGGTCTGTGATGTCAGTATCCATAGGTATAGCGTCAGCAACAAGAAACACACTTGCTGCCCATAGGCATTCTGTGTGTGGGGTCTGTGTGAGCCCGCCTTGGAGTTTGTGGCGAGGTGGACCGGGGTGTGTGCTGTACCTTACGTGATCGGCGAGAACGTGATGGCAGTGGCGGAGAATTTGCAGAATCGGGTTGCTGCGAGCTGCCTGCTAGCTGCAGCCTTAGCCCGCTAGCCTGTGGGAGTGTAGTCCGTGGACGCCAGAGCGATGCTGTGGCGGCGGCTGGGATGGGGTCGGGGCCAGGGGCAGCGGCGCGCCGGGTGCCGAATAGTGGGATGTGTTTTTTATTAGCGATCTTTTGTTTAAACTGTATTCCATTGATTTCACCGACCAATAAGATGCTGCGAATTAAAAAAAAATACCCTATGCAAGTGAAAAATATCGATTTAATTAATTTGCATAATTTTTTTACGTCAGTGTGGTGTTAGGAGTACAATTGTTAAGGGGGGAGGTGTGCATGATTGGGGAAATGGAGCAGAACAGCAGCTTCAGTGCAGAACACAATATAATTTGCATAATTTTTATGTAAAATGCACCACAAAAGTGTAAGGGAGTGGGTGACAAAGAAGAATTCGCCGGAAATGCTTTTCAAAAGCATGTGAAATTCGAAAAGTGTACCAGAAAATGGTGGGAGGACAACTAATTACTCAATTTGGTATCAAAGGCGTAGAATAGCTTAAGGAAATGGGGGTGACATGGGGGCTCCATGTGATTACTTCTTAAAAGACCTACATATTTCCTAATAGCAGAGAATGATGAACAAGATAAATCCAACCCCCACAAACAGATTTTTTTATAAATAAAAAATATACGCTTGAATTTCCAGTTATGAGACCCTTCCTCTCCACCAACAGAACGCCATCTTGGATTACATCATGGAAGGGATGACAACGCCATCTGGTGGCGCTTCTGTGTACTAGGTCGGTTGGATTCCAGAGCCCATGGTGATCACTGTTTCCTGTCATTTTCCCCGCCATTTTGGATTACATCACAGAACAGACTGCGCCCTCTGGTGGCAGTACTGTGTACTAGGTCAGTTGGAGTCCGGATCTCGTGGCGATAACACTGGATCGTGGTACTGCCTCTAATTGTGTAAATAAAGACTGGTGCATGCAAAATAGAGTTACGTCCAGCACAGGTAAAGTTCTTTTCCACCTATCCCTAGGAAGAGGTGACAGAAGGGGGACTTAGGTTAGTGGAGGTAGCCCAAGTGCCCTTTCTTTCCCGCCATTTTCTTAGGTTTGTAGAGGTTGCCAACCTGATGGAATTTGAACTTCCCGCCAGGAGGTATGGCACTTTCACACCAGAAAGATTAATTAATTGATCAATTTGATTAAGTAGCCAGTCAAATTGATAATAGTGAGAGTGGGGTCTATTCAAATAACTGACCTGAAAGTGTACATGTAGCAATGAGGGGTGGGGTAGGGGAACAATAGGTTAAGTGCAGTGATATGGAAAACCACTTAACAGAACAAAAGGTCAGTGACCTGTCAATCTACATCTACATTTATACCCCGCAAGCCACCCAACGGTGTGTGAGGAGGGCACTTCACGTGCCACTGTCATTACCTCCCTTTTCTGTTCCAGTCGCGTATGGTTCGCGGGAAGGACTGTCTGAAAGCCTCCGTGTACGCTCGAATCTCTCTAATTTTACATTTGTGATCTCCTCGGGAGGTATAAGTAGGGGGAAGCAGTATATTCGATACCTCATCCAGAAACGCACCCTCTCGAACACCTGGCGAGCAAGCTACACCACGATGCAGAGCACCTCTCTTGCAGAGTCTGCCACTTGAGTTTGCTAAATATTTCCGTAACGCTATCGAAGGAGAACTATAGGTTAAGTACCTGTCAATCCAAGGAGAACAATAGGTTCGCCTCTGAGTCCATACCTGCCCCAGATGTAGGCACCCCGTGCAAACAAAACGTGCTCGCACACCTATAGCACTACTACTGACGTCTTACCGCTTGTTCCGCCCTCTGGACGTACTGACTCAGCTCCACCCCAGTGTAGATATACTCTGCAAGTCTTACCTTACTGTGCTAGGAATCTTAGAATTTGTCCTTATCACTTAACAGTGCATTAAATGTTTCTTTTTTTATGAGTTGGATGGAAATGTGGGAGAGAAAGTGAGATCTGTGATACATGTTCTGCACCACCTGTTAATGTGGGGAAACCTGTACCCACAGTCCACATCCCATTGCTTCGTCTTCTCCTTTGAAGTCAGAAAGAATCAATAAAAAAAGAATATACACTGTTCTCTGAAGAACATTGTGACATACGCTACTCTTGATCAAACTCTGTATTACTCGTGTAACTTTCCTTTTAGATGATAAAAGGATGAAGATGAAGGGTGTAATGACAACAGTGTTGAGTTTGTTGGATAAACCGTCTTCAGCAGAATAAGGAACAGTCTGGTCCGGCGAGTAACCGCAGAGTGTGACCCGCTGACCTCAGGAAACTACTTGCCAGTGAGGCACATCAAGCTGCCCGGACTTGCCCTGAATGCTGTGCTTACCTGTATCGTCCCGCCAGCCTGTGTATCGCATGGGCATGGAGGGCTGAAACTCTGGTTCTGATAAAAGGCGCCACACATGGGCTCCTCAAAAATACAAAAAATCAACAAGTTCCTCCAACATACCTTCTCAGTACCTGTCCACAGGCTTAAGCAAGATGATTACTCCTCCTCCTCTTCCTCCTCCTCCTCCTCTGCCCCTCTGGATTTGCCATGTTTAATTTAAGGGGTGGGCGGATACCTTTCCTATCGCCTTTCTTATCCTGACAGCCACAACTTCAAAAGGAGTTTGAAGGGGTACAGGTTCACTACATACCGAGTTCAGGACATAAACGCAAACTCCACCTGACACGATTGTATTCGCCACGGGTCTTGTAATTCAGGATTCAATCTCCCCCCACATGGTGCCATCGATGTTATGATTGAGCAAGTCACTACAACGATAATTTCTGCGGCGGAAAACGCGATCCCTCGTCCTCTAGAGTGCCTGCGGCGAAAGACAGTGCCTTGGTGGTCGCCGGAAATCGTTGATGCAATTAAAGAGCCTCGGCGAGCTGTACAGCGACATATGCGGCACCCTTCCCTAGAGCACCTCATAGCCTTTAAGTGGCTCCTTGCCTGCGTTCGTCTGCTTATAAAACGACGGAAATAGTGTTGGGAGAGGTGTACTTATCGACCATTGCGTGCCATAAGTCACCTTCCCAGGTCTGGACGATCAGATGTCTTTTTGGGTACCAGACCCCAACAGGTGTCATTGGCGTTATCATCAGTGGCGTTCTCTGTATCGACGCAAACGCGATTGCCAAGCACTTTGCTGAGCACTGTGCTCGTGCCTCTGTGTTTGAGAAATACCCCCCAGCTTCCCACACTCTAAAACAGCAGATGGAAAGGAAACTCATGTCGTTCACTACACACCACAGTGAACCTTATAACGCCCCATTTACAGAGTGGGAACTCGTCAGCGCCCTTGCAAAATGGTTCAAATGGCTCTGAGCACTATGGGACTTACATCTGTGGTCATCAGTCCCCTAGAACTTAGAACTAATTAAACCTAACTAACCTAAGGACGTCACACACATCCATGCCCGTGGCAGGATTCGAACCTGCGACCGTAGCGGTCACGCGGTTCCAGACTGTAGCGCCTAGAACCGTACGGTCACACCGACCGGCAGCGCCCTTGCCCTTGCGCGTTGCCCTTGCGCGTTGCTCTTGCGCGTTGCCCTTGCGCGTTGCCCTTGCGCGTTGCCCTTGCACAGGTCCTGGGCCACATCGGTCCACAATCAGATGATTAAACATCTCTCGTCTTACTACAGGCGACATCTTCTCGTCATCTTCAACCAGATCTGGTGCGATGGCGTCATTCCCTCGCAATAGCGAGAGAGCACCGTCACTCTGGTGCTAAAACCTGCTAAACATCCGCTTGATATGGATAGCTATCGGCCCACCAGCCTCACCAACATTGTTTGTAAGCTGCTGGAACGTAATGTATCTCGAGTCTGCCATCTGAAGAGCCCTTTCCAGATGCCAACATCTGGTTACTTTTTTTTCCCTTCATTACGTAAAGCATACGACACGACTTGGCGACATCGTATCCTTGCCACAATGTATGAGTGGGGTCTCCAGGGCCCACTCCCGATTTTTATCCAAAACTTCCTGTCGCTCCGTACTTCCCGCTTGCAAGTCGGAGCCTCCCACAGTTCCCCCATATTCAGGAGAATGGTGTTCCGCGGGTTTCCATATTGAGTGTGTGTCTCTTTCTAGTGTCTATCAGCGGCCTAGCAGCAGCTGTAGGGGTGTCGGTCTCCCTTTCTCTGTATGCGGATGACTTCTGCATTTCATAGGGATCCTTTAGTACTGGTGTTGCAGAGCGGCACCTACAGCGAGCCATCCACAAGGTGTAGTCATGGGCTCTATCCCACCACTTCCAGTTTTCAGTTGTGACGTCGTGTGTCATGCACTTCTGTAGGCGTCGTACCGTTTATCTGAAACATGAACTCTATCTTTATGACGATCCACTCACTGTAGTGGAGACGTATCGATTGCTAGCACTGGTTTTCGACGCCCAATTGACTTCGCTACCTCATCTTCGTCAGCTTGAGCGGGAGTGCTGGCAGCACCTCAATGCTCTCCGCTGCCTGAGCAACACCAACTGGGGTGCAGATCGCTCTACGCTGCTGCAGCTCTACCGAGGTCTTGTTCAATCGTGTCTTGACTATGGGAGTGTGGTTTATGATTTGACGCCGCCCTCAGCGTTGCGTTTCCTACACCCAGTGCACCACTGTGGCATTCGCCTAGTGACGGGGGCTTTTAGAAAGAGTCCGGTGACCAGTGTCAAAGTGGAGGCTGGAGTCCCAACACTGAGGATCAGACGTGCACAACCGCTCGCCAATTAGTTGCCCACATTCATAGTTCTCCTGAGCATCTGAGTTACCGTCTTTCCCCACACACAGCTGGTCATCTCTCGCATTGGCGGCCCGGGACGGGGCTCATGATTGTGTTTCTCGTGCAATCCCTTGTCTCCGAATTGAGGTCTTTCCCTTTACCACCTCGCATGCAGGTCCGTTCACGTACACCTCCTAGGTGTACACCTCGGCCGAAGGTTCGTCTGGACCTTTCGCATGACCCTAAGGACTCAGTTCACCCCACAGCTCTCCACCCACCTCCTCTCGATTCCTGACTGCACTGAAGCCATGAAGTGGTTTACACCGACAGCTCGATAGCTGATGGTGACATCAGCTTCACGTATGTCCATAGAGGCCATATTGAACAGCATCCTTGCCCACTGGCTGCAGTGTATTCACTGCAGAGCTTGTGACCATATCTCGTGCACTTCATTACATCCGTTCCTGTTCTGGCGAGTTGTTTCTTCCTTATTCCTACTCCCTGATCAGGTTACAAGCTGTTGACCAGTGCTACCCTCGCCATCCTTTAGTAACGAACATCCAGGAGTCCATCTCTGCCCTGGAACGGTCCAGTCGTTCAGTGGTGTTTGTGTGGACCCCGCAACACGTCGAAATCCAGGCAACGAACTTGCTGACAGGCTGGCGTAACAGGCTACGTAGAACCCGCTACTAGGAGAGGGGCATCTCTGAACCTGACCTGCATCCTGTCTTAAACCGCTAGGTTTTTCGGCTTTGGGAAACGGAGTGGCATAACATACGCACAGCAAACTGCGTGTTATTAAGGAGACTGTGAATGTGTAGAAGTCTTCCCTGCTGGCTTCTCGCATGGAATCAGTTGTCCTTTGTCGGCTCTGCAGTGGCCCTACATGGTTCACACAGTTACCCCTTCCATCGCGAGGACCTCCCTCAGGGTCGCTATGGCCCACCTCTTGCTGGACTGCCCACCTTTATCCGCTCAGGGGCGGACTTTTAACTTACCCAGCACCCTACCTTCAGCATTGGGCGACAGTGCCTCAAATGCAGCTTCAGTTTTACGGTGCATTCATGAGGGTGGGTTTTATCATTTGATCCGAGTTTTAGTGCATGTCCTTTGTCCCTCTGTGTTCTCCACCCTCGGTTTTTTTGTGTGGAGGTTTTTGTGTGTTGCAGATTGGCTGGCTTCTCCTTTTTCATTCTCATTGTCAGCAAGCCATGGTAATCTGCTTTCTTGTTTTTAATCTCTTCATGTTTCTTGCGCGTCTCTGATTTTCTTTTCCTGTTTTGTCCACTTACTCCTGTTATTGTGCGGTACGTCGTCTTCGTTTTCTTCTTTCCTATGGGTAATTGCCCCTGGCAGGTCTGGGGGTTAGAATAGGTCCGAGGTATTCCTGCCTGTCGTAAGAGGCGACTAAAAGGCGTACACTCACGTTTCGGTCTTTGTGATGGTCCCCTGTCGGGTTTGACCTCCATCTTTCTAAATTTTCCCGAAGAGCGAGCAAATTGGGGAAGGGCACCTTACATGGTGCATTGTGTCCATCGTGCGTTGAGATCTTTAACCCAGTTTCTTGTCGTAGCATTGCAGTCCAGCTCAGTCTCCATCTCTTGGGTGAGAACACCTTCCTGGGTGCGTTTTCCACCATGCACTTTGCAGTGTCGCTTTCTGCGCTGACGATGATAATGGACTTCTTAGCTAGCACCTCATATCCAGCACGGTAGCCAGTCCATTGTGGTGCGGCCGCCATGTACCCTATTGGTTGTAGCCCCCTGACAACACAGGGATATCTCTGCTGATGCTTGCGATGTTAACCACACACACACACACACACACACACACACGCAGACTTCCCTCTTTTGATCGATTTTAACTGTTCCTCTATCCAGTCTGTCATCCTCTGTTTCAGTACCATTTTGGTCACAGTGTCTGGACATTTTGTTTTGATCCACCTACCACTTTGACATAGGACCAAAATTTCTTAGGATTTTCTGCCAAGTCAGTACATAGAACTTAACTTTCGAATTCATTGAACGCCTCTCGCATAGCCCTCCTCACACTACATTTCGCTTCACGTAATTTTTGTTTGTCTGCAAGGCTTTGGCTATGTTAGTGTTAGCTGTGAATTTCCCTTTGCTTCCGCAGCAGTTTTCTAACTCGGTTGTTGCACCACGGTGGCTCTTTTCCATCTCTTACGATCTTGCTTGGCACATACTCATCTAACGCATATTTTACGATGGTTTTGAACTTTGTCCACTGATCCTCAACACTATCTGTACTTGAGACCAAACTTTTGTGTTGAGCTGTCAGGTACTCTGCAATCTGCCTTTCGTCACTTCTGCTAAACAGGAAAATCTTCCTACCTTTCTTAATATTTCTATTTAGGTTGAAATCATCGATGCAGTTAACTCTTTATGATGGCTGATTGCCTGTTTTGCGTTAACTGTTCAAAATAGTTCGGGTCTGTTTGTCACCAGAAGGTCTAATATGTTATCGCCACGAGTCGGTTCTCTGTTTAACTGCTCAAGGTAGTTTTCAGATAAAGCACTTAAAAAATTTCACTGGATTTTTTTGTCCCTGCCACCCATTATGAACGTTTGAGTCTCCCAGTCTATATCCGGCAAATTAAAATCTCCACCCAGAACTATAACATGGTGGAGAAATCTACTCGAAATATTTTCCAAATTATCGTTCAGGTGCTCAGCCACAACAGCTGCTGAGCCCGGGGGCCTATAGAGACATCCAATTACCATATCTGAGCCTGCCTTCACCGTGACCTTCACCCAAATTATTTCACATTTCGGATTTTCGATACTATTGCACCTCCTATCGCTATAAACACGCCTCCCCCTTCACTGTCCAGCCTTTCTCTGCGGTATACATTCCAATCTGAGTTTAGGATTTCATTACTGTTTACGTCCGGTTTAGCCAACTTTCTGTCCCTAGTACTATATGGGCGTTGTGACCGTTTATTAATGAGAGCAGTTCTGGGACCTTTCTGTAGACGCTCCTGCAGTTTACTATTAGCACATTAATATTGTTATTCCCTGTTGCATTTTGCCTACTCCTACCTTGCCGCGTCTTAGGAGACGTCTTGTCGAGCCTAGGGAGGGAATTCTCTAACCTAAAAAAACCCACATGTGCACTCCACACGCACTCCATTACCCTAGTAGCCGCTTCCGGCGTGTAGTGCACGCCTGACCTACTACATATCTCCACCCGATAGCGGAGGTCGAGAAATTTGCACCCCAGATCTCCGCAGAATCGTCTGAACCTCTGGTTTAAGCCTTCTACTCTGCTCCAAACCATAGGACCGCGATCGGTTCTGGGAACGATACTACAAATAGTTAGCTCAGATTCCACCCCGCGAGCGAGGCTTTCCGCCTTCACTGATTCCGCCAACCGCCTGTACGAACTGTGGATGACCTCTGAACCCAGACGGCAGGAGTCATTGGTGCCGAGATGAGGAACAATTTACAGTCGGGTGCACCCAGTGCTCTCTATCGCCTCCGGCAGGGCCTCCTCCACATCTAGGATGAGACCCCCCCGGCAAGCCGACAGAGTGAACATTGGCCTTCTTCCCCCGACCTTTGCGCTATTTCCCTAAGGGGGCTCCATCACCCGTCTAACATTGGAGCTCCCAATAACTAATAAACCCCTCCCCCCGTGTGCCTGCTCGGACCTTGCTGAAGGAGCGGCCATATTTCCACTCACAGGCAGAGCGTGCGACGCCACACGGACAGCCTCCACATTGACCCTCCGCCTCGTGCGTCGCGAACGCCGCTGAACCCGCCACTCCCCTTGGGGAGAGGGTGGCCCAACCGCGCCCGGTACCCGCGAAGATGTCTCGACAGCAGGGACAGTCGGTGAAGCATGTAACACCTGGGGTGTACCATGCGACGCACCAGACTCCCCACTGCCGCTACACTCCGAGGAAGCAGCCTGAAGACGGCTGACCGCGGCCATCAATACGTTCAGCTGTTCGCGAACAGTGGCCAGCTCCTCCTGCGTCCGTACACCGCAGTCACGCATCCTATCCATCCTAAGAAATCAAGTTACTGTAGAGAGTTAGTCAACTTTTAACTAGACTGTTAATTCACTAAAGGCGACTGATTGTTGACTAAACTGTGGTTGCTAGACACTTCTTGTAGAAAACAATGAAAAATAGCACTGCCTGTCTGTGGACTGTATTGAAAACAAACACTAGCACTACTGACACTATGGTTTACAAAAGGACTGTCTCTGACTGTATTCAAAACAAACACGAAATCTATGGACACACTATTACTAGCACTCGACAATTAAAGCTTCCTAAAAGCAAAAACACACGGAAGGAGAAGTGACATGTAAGAAAAATACAGTTAATACTTAAGTTAACGTAGCTTGCTGCACAGCAGACATGACACAGACGGCAATTACGACGACTTCCCCATCTTCCTGTCACTGCTACGGCATCGGGCCTACAGACGCATGGCCAGATGGGCTTTAAACTAGGCGGACTGGGAAACGTTAACCTCTGATGTCACCATTGACTCTCCTCCACATGGTAACATCGATGTGATGGTTGAGCATTTGACTACCACAATCGTTTCTGAGTCAGAAAACTCGATCCCTCGTTCTTTAGGGTGCCCCTGGCTAAAGACATTGCCTTGGTGGTCGCTAGAAGTCGCTGAGGCAATTAAAGAGCGTCGGCGAGCTCTACAGTGATATATGCGGCACCCTTCCCTAGAGCATCCGACAGCCTTTAAATGGCTCCGTGCCCGTGTACGCCAGCTTATAAAACGACGGAAACAGGAGTGTTGGGAGAGGTACGTGTCAAGTGGGTGCCATACGTCACCTTCCCAAGTCTGGAGGAAGATCAGACGTCTCTTTGGGTACCAGACCCCAACTGGTGTCCTTGGCGTTATCATCAATTCCGTGCTATGTACAGACGCAAACGCGATTGCCAAGCACTTTGTTCGAGCCTCTGTGTTGGAGAACTACCCACCAGCCTTTCACATCCTAAAACGGCATATGGAAAGTCCTCTCGTTCACTACACACCACAGTGAACCTTATAATGTCCCATTTACAGAGTGGGAACTCGTCAGCGCCCTTGCACAGCGCCCTTGCACATTGCCCTGACACAGCTCCTGGGCCAGATCGGTCCACAGACAGATGATTAAACACCTCTCGTCTGACTACAACTGCCGTCTCCTTGCCATCTTCAACCGGATCTGGTTCGATGGCGTCTTTTCATCGCAATGGCGGGAGAGTACCATCGTTCCGGTGGTCAAATCCGGTAAAAATCCGCTTGATGTGGATAGCTATCAGCCTCACCAACGTTGTTTTAAGCTGCTGGACCGTATGGTGTGTCGGCGGTTGGGTTTGGTCCTGGAGCCACGTGACCTACTGGCTCCATGTCGGGGTGGCTTCTGCCAGGGTCGCTCTACCACTGATAATCTTGTGCCCCTCGATTCTGCCATCTGAACAGCCTTTCCCAGACGCAAACACTTTCTTGCTGTCTCTTTTGATCATACGTAAAATGTATGACACCACCTGGCGACGTCATATCCTTGCCCCATTATACGGTTGGGTCTCCGGGCCCCACTACCAATTGTTATTCAGAATTACCTGTCGCTCCATACTTTCCGTATCAAAGTTGATGCTCCCATAGTTGCCTCCATATCCAGAAGAATGGGGTCCTGCAGGGCTCTGTATTGAGTGTCACTATTTTTAGTGGCCATTAACGGTCTAGCAGTAGCTGTAGAGCCGTCTGTCTTACCCTCTCTGTATGCAGACGACTTCTGCATTTCGTGCTGCTCCACCAGTACTGGTGTTGCTGAGCGGCGCCTGCAGGGAGCCATCCACAACGCGCAGTCATGGGCTTTCGCCCACGGCTTCCGGTTTTCGGCCACTAAGGCGTGTGTCATGCACTTCTGTCGGTGTCGTACCGTTCATCCGGAACCAGAACCTTACCTGCATGACGATCTGCTCACTGTAGTGGAGACATAGTGATTCTTAGGACTGGTTTTCGACCCCAGATTGACTTGGCTACCTCACTGTCATCAGCTTAAGCGGAAGTTCTGGCAGCACCTCAATGCCCTCCGCTGCATGAGCAACACCAAATGGGGTGCAGATAGCTCTACTCTGCTGCAGCTCTACAAAGCTCTTGTTCAATCGCATCTTGACTATGGGGGTGTAGTTTATGGTTCGGCGGAGCCCTCAGCGTTGCGTGTACTCTACCCAGTGCACCACTGTGGCGTTCGCCTAGCGATGGGAGCTTTTAGAAAGAGTCAAGTGATCAGTGTCCTGGTGGAGGCCGCCATTGCAGATCCGACGCGCACATTCATAGTTCTCCTGAGCATCCAAATTACTTTCACTTTATTCCACCCACCGCAGTTCATCTCCTGCATCGGCGGTCCAGGTCAGGGCTAACGATTATGGTTCGCGTGCGATCACTTCTGTCTGAACTGAAGTCATTCCCTTTGCCACCTCCCATACAGGTCCGTCTGCATACACCTCCATGGTGTACACCTAGGGTGCAGTTTCGTCTGGACCTTTCGCATGACCCTAAGGACTCAGCTACACTTGCCACTCTCCACTCTCCACTGTCACTGCCTCTCAATTCTTGACGTGTTCAGGTGCTCTGAAGCCGTTTACACCGACGGTTCGATGGCTGATAGTCATGTTGGCTTCGCCTACGTCCACAAAGGCCATTTTGAACAGCATTCCTTGCCCGATGGCTGCATTGTATTCATTGCAGAGCTGGTGCCGATCTCATGCACTTCAGTATATCCGTTCATGCCGCGGGGAATAGTTTCTTCAGTGTACTGACTCCTTTAGCAGCCTACAAGTTATCGACCAGTGTTACCCTCGCCATCCTTTGGAAGCGTCCATCCAGGAGTCGGTCGAAGCCCAGGACCGGTCCCAAATTAAGTGGTATTTGTGTGGACCCCATGACACGTCGACATCCCAGGCAACGAACTTGCCGACAGGCTAGCCAAACACACTACGTGGAAACCGCTTCTGGAGATTGGCAGTTCTGAACCTGCTTTCTGACTTACGCCGAAGGGTTTTTAGACTATTGGAGACGGAATAGCATAACAGTACACACAACAAACTGCGTGTCATTAAGGAGACTTGCGAATGTCTTCCATGTGGGCCTCTCGCAGGGAATCAGTTGTGCTCTGCGTGCTCCGCATTTGCCACGCTTTGGCGACCCACGGCTACCTCCTGCGCCGTGAAGACCCGCTTGAGTGTCAGTGCGGCGCCCGGTTGACAGTGGCCCATATTCTGATGCACTGTCCCATTTCGACTGCCCATCGACGAAATCTTGGGTTACCGGACTCGTTGCCGCTACTTTTATCTGACAACGCCCCATCGGCTATATGTGCAGCGGCGGAAGCAGCTTCGATCGGTGTCTGTGTAAATGTGTTTACAGGAGACTAAAAAGATCAGATGGGTTGATCGTTTGCAGATGGCGCTGTCGTTTATTGACTAGTAAAGTCATCAGAAAATCAAAACAACTTGCAAAACGATTCATAAAAGATATGTATATGGTGCAAAAATTGGCAGTTGACCCTAGATAACGAAAAGCGAGGTCATCCACATGAATGCTAAAAGGAAACCGTTAAACTTCGGTTACACGATAAAGCAGTCAAATCTAAAGGCCGTAAATTCAACTAAATACTTAGGAATTACAATTACGAACAACTTAAATTGGAAGGAACACACAGAAAATGGTGTGGGGGGAAGGCTAACCAAACATTGCGTTGTGTTGGCAGGACTCTTAGGAAGCGTAACAGATCTTCGAAGGAGACTGCCTACACTACGGTTGTTCGTCCTCTTTTTAGAATACTGCTGCGCAGAGTGGGATCCTTACCTAATAGAATTGACGGTGTACATCGAAAAAGTTCAAAAAAGGGCAGCACGTTTTGTATTATCACGAAATACGGGAGTGTGTCACTGTAGTGATACAGGATTTGGGATGGAAATCATTAAAACAAAGGCGTTTTTCGCTGCGGAGGAATCTTCTCACGAAATTCCAATCGACAGCTTTCTCCTCCGAATATGAAAGTATATTGTTGACGCCGACCTACATAGGAAGAAACGATCGCCATGATAAAATAAGGGAAATCAGTGCTCGTACTGAAAGATAAGTGTTCGTTCTTTCCGCGCAGTATATGAGATTGGAATAATAGGGAATTGTGAAGGTGGAATAACAGAATTGTGAAGGTGGTTCGATGAATCCTATGCTGGGCACTTAAATGTGATTTGCAGAGTATCTGTGTAGATGTGGAGCTAGGAATGAAGCTGTCCTGGAACGCTTTAATTAGAAAAAGAAATGGCTAATAAAGAACACAGTGACTCGACCAGATAGAATGGATGGGCACTGATAATTGCACGAGTCGTTTCTGGAAATGCTTGTAGATGGGATGGTGTAAGGTAGGAACCACAAGAGCAGGTCTGAGTGAGAGTGCGTTGGAACGATCGTTAGTGAAACAGCATGCAGAAGCTACCTTGAAATGAGGATAGCTGCCAAGCTAACTGCATCTAACCAATAAGAGGGTTAGTAATTTTTTAGAACATTTCTCGCAGAGAACATTGGTTTTCGTAGTACTTCAAAATGATCGTAAACAATCAGCCGCAAGAACCCTTTTTGTAGTATTGGTGACCGCAGTAGTTACAGACGAGTTTGTATAGTAATAAATATTTTCCTCTGTACTTTACCATAAAAATTCGTCTGCATACATAGTAGAGTTGTTAGGAACAAAAAAAATTCAGTTCACTAGTTTCTGCATATTTTCGCACAACCGTTCACAAAATGCGTAGTTGTTTGTCTTAGGGAGTTGTCACTACCACCGCCTTAGCATTTACTGGGCTCTCACATGTTGCTGTAGGCTGACTGGTTCCAGAATTAGCAAGGTTTCTCCCTTAATTTCTTCCGGCGATAAGATTTGCAGCTTACTGCAATTGCCTAGCTAGCTAAATGCCTCTCTGCTCTCTTGATGCACAGTTTACTATGTTAGGAAGCTTTAAAAATGTGTTTGTAGCTATCTTCCGACGTTGTACACAATCCGTGCGTCTTAGGAATATATATTTATGAGCACGAAATTAATTTTTCACTTTTTACCCTTGCTGACAGCGGTCGGGGATCAAGTCGTGTGCAATATAGCGGCTGCAGCGCGACCCTACAGTTCGCTGCAGCTCGCGGCCTTGTTAGACTGCTCCCAATTGAACATGTACTACTCCCTTCAACATTTTCGAGCATTCGTGAGCGCCTGTGCAATCCGACGCAGATACCGTCCCCTATCATTGCTGGCGAAAATGAATCTAGCACTGCATGACGAATGATGCGCATTTCTCCTGAAAATAATTATGCACGCTATACGCGTCCGCTTAGCAATGAATCAGAGCACATTATTTTAATCATGTTGATTCAGATATTTACATCTGGATGTATTAAAAGCCATCTGTGTGTTCCCACATTAACAGTTAAAACCGGACTGAAGACAGTTATGCCGTCATCTTTCAGTTATGCCGTCATCTTTCAGTCATGCTTCCGGGACAGCAATATTTCTTCTTCCAGCGTTTGGGCTAATAATCGTGGAGCCATATATAAGGTGAGTCTGTGACATGAGTCCAGGAGTGTAGTAAACTAAATAAATAAAATACCGGAAGAAGAAATATTATTGTCCCAAGGTATCGGAAAAAGTTAGAGAAATACATCACAAGATGGTTAGTTGGACTGCTGCTGTCTTTTTTTTCCATATTCGTTTTAGTGGAGGCTCCAGTTTTACGCGTATTCTCATAGCTTTCCTATTTTACCACTTATTTTTATTTAAGTTAGAACCAATTTAGTTCCCCTGGTTACTAAATTACTTGATTTAGTCTTCAGTAACTGAAATTATTCTGTGGATTCTAGCAAATGTATTTTTCCTGGTTGATGCTATGTATCTTCAGTAATCTACGCAGATTTGTAGAGAGAATAACAATTTTATTTGTAGACTACTGAGACAGCCTCTCATAAATTAGCAGAAATATTAACACCTACTAATTAGGGAGAAACAGTAATTTCTCGCAGTGGTACTGGCGACAATCGAATTATTTCTCAAACAAATTAATTTACACTTAGAGTTGGCAGCGGAAGGGACAGTCTGTAAGCGTTCATAGCTATAGCGGAAAAAATGTGAAAGATGCATTCCGTACAAAATCTGCTATCGTGACGTCGCCTTTATCAGCTTACGTAAGTGGTTATCAGCACGGTACGAAATACCTGTCTCAGAAGCAAATAGGTGGTAGATGGCAGTTCGTTGGGCACGATGGAAAGCAACGGCTACGTTTCCATATTCGACGAGCTAGACGAAGACGCGTACGAATTCTTTTCTCGCGTGAGTTAATTTTATTACTCAGCGCACGGAAAATGCGTGGGAACCTTTCGGCTCAAATCAGGAAATGCGTTCACATAACGTTGTCGTTAAAATCCTTCAGATGTTTGTCATATTTACTAATTGACCGTTGTTCATCAGAACCAGTTTAAAATTTATTCCTCACAGACTATATGTGGTACAGTCATGTTTCCTTCTTGATATAAGTTGTGTGGCAGAACTAAAACTTGGTATCGTTTTAATTTGGACTGCACTTCAGCCTCCTCACAGCCACTGCTTCCTAGATATTAGTTTTACCATTGTCATCACTAAAATTCTTTGCAATGTGACTAGATAATTTTTGCTACTATGAAAAAACCACTGTTAATCAGAATGTGTGCAGTATGATAAATAACTGCACTTTAAGTAACATATATCATCCACCAAAGCCTTTAAGAGTGAGCTTGACACTATGCTTGATGTAACATTTTTGTGTCACATAATGTATTTTGGCATGTGCAAAAGATAGTCAAAATGTGATCATTAACATGTATAACAGTATACACCCACTACAAAAAGAGCATTGTTATTCATAACCAAATTGAAGTAAATGTATTTCCCATTATAGCAGTCTAGTACAACTTTTATGTAGACTTCCATTTAGTTACTTTTTGTATTCATGCTTTCAAATCTTCAGTTTTGATTGTTGTGTGTAGAAAAATGTCAGTTACTGAGAAAAGTTTTGGGAAGGATGTTAGATAAGAACAGTTCATATAAAATTGATACACAGTTCATTGAGAGGAGAATGACAGAATTGTGGGAGGTTCTTCAAAATTCTTAGCGAATGGCGGATTGGATGAACCAGTTAAACTTTAAATGTTTGTTAATATGGGATAACCACACTTCCATGACAGGTCTCTGTAAAAACTGGATGCTTTAATGCTGCTGTCTTATTCAACATATAGTGGTATCATCTGAAATATTTGCCAACTTTTCAGTGTGTATGCAAAAGTCAGTTTGTAAAGAGATTAAAGTTTTTAATATTAAATTTGTGACAATTAACCTAAAATTATGTTACTGCTAGAATCCTTAGAAGCATTTGTGAGGTCTGTGAAATAAACATATTCTTCTAGTGGCTTGAGTTCGAGCTAAGCAAGTCTTATGTGACTTCTCAATTGGGTTAGCATATTGAACCACTTTGTATGATGCCAAAGAATGGGGACAAGAAGAAAATTTCTGCTGACTGCAGCTGATGAGTATCTTCACTACTCTGATGATGCTGATCTTCAGATGATTTTAAATGTAGCACTCCAGTGTAAGCCTCCTATGTATAGTTAGCTGAAATAGGGTATTTAACTTCACTTTAACCAAACTACAGTAGTAGAGGAAACAATGGATTTGACATGGTTTTGCACATTTTTAAAGATTATTTTCTAATTAATTTTATTACTCCTAAAACACATTATATTCAGCTTCACTTCTATATACTAATAATTTCTCAGATAGTGTATCTTAGGCTTGCTGCAATACTTTACACAAGCAAATTCTAGGCATGTTGGTTGGAATCTCTTGCTCTCTGTTCTCGTTCTGTCTCTCACGTGCAAATCTATACCTCACCAACCTGATTTAATAAATGTTCCTAAATCAGTTGGGGCAAATTGTGGAATAGCTCGGGCAGTGCCATTAAAAAGACTAATTGTAATTGCTTCCTGTGTGTTTCGTTCTGATCCAGTACTCCTTCTGTGACAGTAGTGTCACAGATACATTTTCTCTGTGGTCATTTCACCTTTCCTTCCAGTTGTAAGTGTATGTGGTGTCAGTATTATTACTTGGATTTAGTGAAGCACTACTACTTTCTTTGTAAATTGTGCCCACTAGTTAGGTATAAAAATGCATCTTGAAGATAATGCAGACTGTGCAAAAAGTATAATGAGGTGACACTGTAATAAGGTCCACTATTTCGAAGGAAAGGAAAGGAATTCGGGGAAGTGAAAAGGCTATAAAGTTAATTTCACAGAAAACCCATTGTAAACACGAATGATGGGTCCTGTGACACAATTCTTGCTGTCTTAAAGACTGTAATAATCTGAACAGATATTTTCAGAATTTTTGTGTGACTGCGTAAAATATCAACTTACCATTTTCACAGTTGCATCATCCGCACTTTGACTTATCTGCAATTTCTGCCTCAAGCTTAAAATTCTTCTGCCAAAAAGTGATTTCTGATGGCCCACATTTAAACTTCAGGTATTAAATAATTCCAGAGCTCTTCTATAGATGGTGTTGTGATAACCAGTGGAGACCATAAACGGCATTCACAGTAATTTTGATGTGTGTTGCCATCCAGAACCTGGTGTTTGAATGCGTTCCTGTTCCACGAACCATCAGTGAAATAGGCAGCACACAATTATATTGTGATCCATATGTGCAGCACTCCATGAATGCTGTTCAGCTTCACGTGCTCTACAGTGCAACCCTATAAAATGTACCTGCAATTGTGTAACAGGAATAGGTATTCTTTGTTCTGGTGTGATTATATGCTATTATGACGTTTGACTCAATCATTCAGATCAGGAAGAAAGTGTCGGACAGGGCTGTTCAGCAGCACTTAAACTCCATTTTGCATACTAAATGGCCAAACTTTCTCAAAAAAGGTGAAGGAGAAATTCTGAATGGAAGTCACCTCATCTTAAAGTTCGTTTCTTTCTGGCTTGTGACAGAGTCAAAGTTCATAGTTGTGTTTATCCATTAACCAAAATATACTTAAAATGTCCAGAAAAACATTAGTTTTTGTCTACTGGAGTTTAGCCATGGATGCTTCAGAAGCAGTGCACTTTGATACTAATCATATCATGCTTACACAATTATGAACTATCCACAAATTTATTGTGTTTACTGTACTCAAAGCATGGGTAAGTTCACTTCCTTGGTAAATATGGTTTCCTATTATTGAAGGAGAAATAATGAGCATTGAAAATCAGGACTGCAGAAAGATTTCTTTTATAAGCAGAAGATACCCAGAAACATTCAGAATAGGCTAGTAAAATAACAAATGTATTTTTCAAGAAGCATGTAAGTAAGTCAGCCAATGAGACTTTTTAGAAAGAATTTAAAATTCCGTCTGGGGTTTGAAACTATATTGCCTTCATATTATTATTAACTAAGTGCTTTATTTCTGAAACACTTGCAGCCAAACTTGAGTAGGTAAAAACAAGTAAAATGTAGAGGGGAACTTAGATTAATCTCACTGTCATTATGCCTTAGTAACAGTTGGCTTCATTGTCTTTCGGTGTTGTTGTCTTGTTCTTGTTTTGATACAAAACAAAGTATTACATGATATATAATTATTCATTAAGTTAAGGTTTGTACATTGAGTGATTTATAATTTTTTGGTGTTGTTACAGATCGACAAAAATGGAGATGGTTTCATTGATTTGTCAGAGTTACGAGAAGCCCTGGAGGTTTGCGGATTCAAAATTCCTGGATGGGAAGTTCGGAAAATAATAGCAGAATTTAACAGCCGTGGTTCTAACCATTCTGGCCGCCTCTCCTTTGATGAATTTGAGAAGGTATTTGTACAACATTATTATTTGTTTGTTGCTGTGATTAGGTGGCTTGTGGAAAGTTGTTCATAAAATAGTGCTACAATGCAGAGTGATAAACTGTGTATTTGCGACAGTAGGCAGGTACAAGCAGAAGTATCCTCTTAGTCAGACTGTTCTGGCATTTCATTCCTGGTTATGCAAGTTATGATCCTGTGATTTAAGTGGATAGATATTTTCGTAAAACGCATCTGTGACATTGTTCTTTTACTCCATGCTTAACCACAATTTAGTGCCCTGGTTGCTCTCCATGGTTTCATAAGGCAAATCTGCTGGAAGACCTGAAATGAGTTGTAATTCAATTAACCATGTAACTTACCTAATTAATGAAAGGTAATGCAATTTTTCTGTGGCCACTTCAGTTCATAAATAAGTAAAAGTTTTCACAAGATATAGTGGGAGTTTGAACTCAATAGTGGTTACTTGATAACTGTAGTGTCATTTCTAGCGTTATGTATTGAACAATTCGCCGGAGAAATATAAAGATGATACCAATCACTGGTTTGAAATATGAAAATGGTGTTTTTTTTGGATTTCTTATGTATTTCATGTTCATTTATTGTTTTAAGAATTGTCATAGGGAGTCACTGGTACCTATAGTCGGCAGGGAAGGTGACTGAGGTGGTAAACAGCGTTTAGTTGCCTTGTGCGCACTGAACTGATTCTCTGATATTTTAATTGTAGATTAGGTGCAGTATCTGTAGAAAACGGTGGATTCCACTGTAAAAGTGTTAATACTTGTTTCTCACTTCACAAATTGTGCGCCAAATGACATTTATGACTGGATGCCAAGTGACACAGTACAAACAATTCAGCAAGTACGGCTGGTAGATGCTTGTTAAATTCAATCTATGTACATTTTGAATAACACACCACCCTTGAATGATACTGTAGATTCATCAGCAGCTGAATACCTATATGGTTCATAAATTTTGAGAAACTTGAGAGACAAGTAATCACATTCTTCACGTCACTCAGAAGTGTTGACATGTGTAGCACTCTATGGATTAGAAACATGAAGTGCCCATAAAAATTGCATAAATCATCTGCAAGTGAAACAGTCTGAAAAGAAGTCAGATGATTATAACCACTGTCTTGAAAAAAGTCCTGCAAGTTCTTCCATTTATGTTAATTTTTATTTAAAGTGTGTAGTTCCATAGGAGCAAATTCAACAGCAAATCTCCAAGCTCATAAAATGATCCAGTACATGAATTACAACATTAAAGTAATAAGATAAAATATAATGTTTATGAACCCAAAGTTATAATTTTAAGTAAATGCAATCAACAATACAACATAAGAAACAGCTTAATTTTTCAAGGATCTCCTCGATGGCATAGGAGGACTGATGCATGAGGAAATGCTTCGCTTTTGATTTGAAATCATGCGAATTACTGCTTGAATTTTTGAGTTCTTGTGGTAGCTAATTGAAAGTGGATGCAGCAGTTTCTGCACAAGAACAAAGGATGTGCGATTCAAATGCAGATAGGATTTTTGTTTAGTATTAACTGAGTGAAAGCTGGTAACTATTGGGAATAAGTTTTTCTACATGTTGTGAACTTATAAGTTCATGAACTTATAAGTTCATGAACTTATAAGTTAATGAACTTAAAAGTATGAACTGCACTATTTGAAACAGGGGCAATGTTACACACAACATCAATAATGACATTTTGCTGTCTGTTGCTAAAGTAAGAGGTGAACCAATTGTGAGCTCCTCCCATATCCTATAATGGTCAAACTTTCGGAGCAATATTTTGTGATCAACAGAATGAAATGACTTAGTTAAATCATAAAAGATGCCTTGTGTTTGAAAGCTATTGTTTAATCTGTCCAGTACCTCAGAGAAAGCAGGGAATATAGCACTTTCAGTTGTTAAATGACTTCTAGAACTGAACTGTACATTTGATAGCAAATTGTCATATAAAATGATCAATTATCCTTACATATACAGCCTTTTCAATAACTTTAGCAAACACTGATGGCATAAAGTAAGTCTAAAATTGTCTACATTATCCCTTTCTCCCTTTTTATAAAGTTGCTTCACTACTGAGTACGTTAATGGTTCAGGAAACTGACCATTCTCAAAGGAGAAATTGCAAATATGGTTAAGTACAGGGCTAACATGTACAGCGCAGTACTTCATTATTCAGCTAGGCACTCCATCAGATCCATGAGAGTCCTTAGTCTTCAGTGTTTCAATTATTGCCTCACTTCCCCATGTCAGTATGATAGAGGAATATTTCAGACCTCAATCTTGGTAAGGCATTTTCCAAGGGAGTTATACGATTCCCTGTAGAAACTTAAGTTTTTATTTAATTCTTCAGCAATGCTCAGAAAATGATTGTTAAATATTGTACATATATCTGACTTACTAGTAAAAGAAATATTTTTACTATGAACTCACTATATCGTTGACCTTGTTCTTCCTTCAAAACTGACTATATTGTTTTAATTTTATTTTGTGAATGAGCTATTCTATTTGCGTTCCATATACTCTCTCCATTCCTAATAACATTTTTAAGCACCTTTCAGTACTGTTTGCAATGGACTACTGTAGCTTGATTGCAACCACTTCAAAAATTTTGATATAATTCCCACTTCATTTTGCAAGATATCCATATACCACTAGTCAGCCACCCAGGCTGTCTATTAGTGCTAGTATCCCATTTAGAACACTCTAATGGAAAGCAACTCTCAAGATCATGAGAGATGTGTTAAGGAAAGCATTGTATTTGTCACCTATTTTATCGGCATTATAAACATTCTGCCACTCTTCTTCTGTAATGAGGTGTAAGAAACTCCCTGTTGCCATTGGATTAGCCTTCCTACATAGTTAGTAATTATATGTGACATTTGTTCGAGTTTAAAGGCCTTTTCGTATTGAAATATGTGCAGCATGATCTAAAAGGCCGTTCACCCTTTTATTAACAGAATGACCATCTAGTAATGAAGAATGAATGAAAATATTGTCTATGCCTGTGCTACTGTTTACCTGCACACTGGTTGGAAAAAAACACAGTCTGCATCAGATCTTATGAGTTTAGGAGGTCTTCCAACATCCTTTTTCTTGCACAATCACATAGAAAATTAAAATTGAAGTCACCACTTATAACTAATTTTTGGTACTTCTTATAAGGTGAACAAAGAACCCTCTCTAGTTTGGGCAGAAATGCTCTGAAGTCAGTGCTAGAGGACCTATAAAAAATGAACAATAAGTAGTTCAGTTTCACTAAATTCAACTGCCCCTGCACAACATTCAAATACCTGTTCAGTGCAGTGCCGTGATACGTTTATGGACTCAAATGGAATACTGATTTTTACATACATGCCCACTTCCCCATTCTGCAAAGAACTCCTTGAGAAACAGCCAGCTAATCTGTATCGTGGTAAAGGAAGCATATTAATTGTCAAATTATGTAAGTGGTGCTCCAATATACCAATAATGTCAGTCATCATCTATAAGCATTTCACTAACTTTACCTCTAATACCTCTTATATTTTGATGAAATATGCTAATTCCTTCTCTACTTGGATACCTGACCTCCTGTGAAAGTGATTCCATTGTTAGAGGGCTTCTTTCAAGCAGATATACCTATCAGCTGACTTAAAGCTAAAAAAGGTGCAGCTCTAACACAAATTGCTACAGGAATTTTTCAGAGTGTGCTCCAACCACCACCCACTACTGTCACCTATGAGCTTTGCCAGCTTCCCCTTCCCATACCTTTTGAGGTGCAGGCCATGTGTAGTGAAACCTGATCTATTGATAGACTCAGCTGGCACCCTCTGCCATCAGTGTTTTCTCCAGCCCCATGTTAATACATATAACACCAGCATTAAGATGAAGCCAATCATGATGCTGAAACAGTTGGTTGAAGTGCACATTAGTGCCACCAGTTTGAGTAGCTATCTTTACCAGGTCACCACCTAAATCATATTCCCTGTCCATATAAAGACAGTTTCTCACTCCATCCACAGTCGCTACCTGATCCTCTTTTGTAAAATTCCTATATCACTCAGCTATGCTGTCAGTCACCTAAGCCAACCCTACACTTGGCTTCACAATGCTGGTCACCTGGTACTCACTACCCAAGACTTCCTGCAACTGCTGGCCCACACCTCTGCCATGCGAAGTACCTAGCAGCAGAACTTTCTTCTTCCTGTTAGAAATTGCAATTGACTAAGGCTTCCTAACTGCTGAGGACTGCTACAGGTTTCTTACAGCTACAAGAGGCTCTTCCCCACTCGACTCTGACAGTTGGTCAAATCTATTGGTTATACTCAAAGTACAACTGTCTGAATAACTCTTCCTCCTAGCTGCCTTCTTACCAACTGCCAGTTTTCATTCCACAGCACCCTTCACCCTCCTCGACCTATCTAGTACCTCCTTTGTGTCTTGTAACTGCAAGTGAAGGACACAGATCTTACTCTCCTGCTCTTCTATCAACTTATTTCTGCTACAAATTGTAAATTTCCAGGAAAAATTTCGCTATGATGCCCATTGGCTTCCCAACTGCATTCCCCCCCCCCCCCCCCCCCTCCCCTAAATGAAAATTCTTTGAACAAATCCCACACAATAACCCTTTACTCACAAACCTACAAGAAAGCCCACACTTCTCACTCATGAAAAAATTTTAACATTTACTGAACAAACTGAATGTCTATGTTACCTAAGTTCAATTACAACAGTAGAACTGTTTAAAAGAACTTACAATAGTGGTCTCAAAATTCTCTCTACTAAGAAAGAAACAACTTCTATAAATACTACTAAACCACAATTAACACCAATATCACCAAAGCTTCACACAATTTCTTAGCTACAACCAAAAATTCAAGTTGCCACTGGAACACACAACGAAATTAAACAACAGTGAATGGAAAATTTTACCGAAATATTTGTAATGCCATATTCAGTAGCGCACCATGGCAGCATTTTATTTCTTCCTTGGTTACACCACACAGAATGTTGTAGAAGTGGTCATGCTATGTATTTTGGTGTGCTATGTGTTGAAATAGGTTGTCTGTAAAAATTAACAGAAACGGACTGGCAGTGATGGAACATTACCAGTTTCAGTGATGAAACCACACTTTGAATTGTCAAAAGGCAAAATCTGAGATGTTGGAATCATTTTCGCCTCACATTTGCCACAAATCTTATGCTGAATTACCAGAAAAATGCACATTTTTAATGTTGTCACTGTCATCTTCACTAGAATTGTTTAGAAATGAACAACTCTCATCAAAATCACTATCACTGTAACTTAGAGATTCCTTTAAAAGCTGTAAAATCTCTTCTTCAGAACTGAACATGAGCAATTAGCCACTACATGTAGGCAAACTCGAATGTAATAATTCAAACATTTATTTAAACGTAACTGCAGCAGTTTAACACAGATTCCTCTAGATGGCAGCACGAAGCACCATTGATAGCTAGTACTGTCAGCTTTGAGAATTGAGCATGTGAGAACTGCGAAAAATCATGTTGAATGAAGATCAACATTGGAGTGGAAAACAAAATTCACAATGTGTAGCACCACTCGGTGTTGGAGTGGGAAGAGTTATATGTTAAAAAAAAAAAAATGGCTGTCGCCGAGGGCAGAAGACTTCCCATGGCAACACTACCGGACAGTCCAAACATCTTAGAGTTAAGTAGAGTGAGTGAGTGATCCACCATCTAATGGACAAACAAATACCTCGGTTATCATATCTCTCTCACTCCATGAGACTCTGCAGCGAGGTTTGGAATTTAGAGCAGGGCATTGGAACCTTGCCAGGCCGATACTTTTGATGAACATTTTTTCTAGCCCAAGGATTTGAACTGCGTGCCTCGTAGTGGATTGCCACCATGCAAGTGTGCATGTGCTTCAGCAATTTGAACAACTTCACAGCATAGAAACAGTACTAAACAGCAGATGTAGAATTACACTGTGACTGTAGACAGCAACTAAAGATGTGCCCAAAAAATTAAAATGCATTTTACATTAAATACCTTTTTATGACTGTAAGTGACACCTCACTGGATTCAGATAGTTAATGCTCTAGTATCTTCCAACGTGACAAATATGTGAAACACTTTTTGATTTCAGTTCTGTTCATAATGGAATGTGAGTATAGCAAGAGATATTTCTGTAAGTGCTTTTGTGCAAGTTGATGAAGAAAAATGAGTGTTTATGTAACAGCAGTTCATATCAGTCACTTAAAAGTAAAAGAAAATCAGTGTCCATTGACATATATATAAGATGGTGACTACTGTGGGTAAATACAGAATTCTTGCTTGTGAGAACTGGATGGCTTCATGTTACAGATGTAGAGGACAGCAACTTGAACCCCCAGTTGATGCCATACATGCTCCCTTGGACTGATATATTTTTTGTTGTGTGTAAATTTTTCAGCTCATCTCCTTCAGAGCATGAATGACATACCTCACCTGATGATGACTTTATTTCTGGTTTGAGGGGGGTTCCAGGTATGTTGAATAAAGCTGGCAGACAAATGGGAGATATAATTGAATATGTAAAAGAACTCTGAGCAACAGTATTAGTCTGAGTACAACTTAAATCAGAGAAATAAATTAAATATACTTGCCCAATTAGGGTTTTCTTGTAGGATGTCATTCATGATTTTCAATGGAGTAAATTTCTTGTTGGAGGTTTAGCACTTCAGAGTTTTAAGTTGTACCAAATTTGGTCCCCTCTGTCTTTGATGTTGAATGCATACTGTTTAATTATTATTGACTGGCTCAAGTAGTGAAGAGGGCTACTGCTACTCGGTAACATGTGATCGTGGTCAGTTATGGCAACAACCGCAAATTGATGAAATTAACCGCTGGTGGTGTAATTCTTGTATTAGAACAAAAAGCAGAAACTAACATTTTTCTGTGCTCCTATTGTGTTCTGGCTGAGTAAACCACTGTCAGTTATTTGTAGCAACTGCTACTGGATGCAGAGGGGAAAATGCCATGTTGTGCAGGTAGTGAGAAAGATAAAAGTGCAAACAAGATAAATGTGATTGAGGAAGGATGGGTTGTTAAAAGTGACATGCGAGGACAATGGAAAATGTTCAGTATGATATTGAATTGTAGGTTGAAGCATTACAAAATTAAGTAGAATGGCTAGCCAGACAACATTGCTAGAGTGAAAGCACTTGGTTCATATTATGCAACCATCTGTAGGTCATGTGCTATGTATACCGTCTCAATGGGAATACTGTTACAGAAGAAGAAAGTTGATGCACTAGTGCTTGTAAATGATTCACTATACTGATTGAGATCATATTGCCTGTGCTATGCAAATACCTCGATCACATAAAAAATTAAAATTCGAGAAATGCAAAAATCTGTAGAAGAATGTGAATCATCAAATCTGTATGATCAGTCCATGAATGCAGCAGTAACACATGCAGTGTTCTTGTCACGTATGCCACTACTGGATAGCATGTTTTGTAAGACAATATGTCGTGGTCTGTCATTATAAATGTCATTTATGTGTGACGTGTGGTGTTAGTATTTGGTAACAATGCATTAACCAATAGGCCGTTTGTCAGTGCATTTCTACATGATCACTTATTAAGGTAGAAAACCAACTAAAGTGAATCCTACATCTAATTATCTTACCTTGTTTATTCATGAAATATTTATCATGTATGTAACATTTTAAATTAATTGTAACTGACCAGCGAAATGTCATGTATGACAGATACAATTATATCGGTGGAGCTGTTAATATGTTCACAGTTCATTCTTTGTATGTAGTTCAGTTTCCCCCTTAACAGATGAAAGACCCTCCCTTCAGAGGTAAACGACCATTATAGATTATCAGTGAAAGATTTAAAGGAATTTTCTTGATGGAGACTGTTACTAAGTGACTATCCCAGAACCCATTACCAGTTGCAAGTTGCCTACCCAAAAGCTTCCAGGAGCAACAAAAATTTGATTTTCAGTATTTCACATTTAAAATGTTCTCATAATCTATTCATTAAGAGGTATAATCTTACGTTAAAAGTTTTAAAACAATGAGACAAGTATTACAGCCAGAAACCGTTTGTTGTGAGGCAGCATAACTGATGGCATGCAACTACCTGGACTTGATTCATCCAGTATTTGAGAATGAGGGCACTTAGCAATTTCCAACAAACTTCACACAAAATTTGAAACCTTTATCAGACTTTTTGTCACTGACACCTTCCTCAGAATGATGAAAGGAAAAAGATTTTATCACTTACCACATTTTTTGCTGTTCATTCAATAAGACTTCACATCACTCTTTTTAATTTTTTACTGCTCTATTGCCAACTGTGTTCATAACACAGCTTGCAGACAGTATCCACATATACAACTGAATATATCTGCAGAATTAGAACTTCTTCCAATCCATACGTGGCATACAGCAAACCAGTGCTTAACAGTATTGGTTAAAAATAGTCTTGGTTGCAATTTTAGTTTATTTTTTCAACGATGGACGCAAGAGGCACCAAGATCTGCATAACGCATTCCCGTTCACAGGAGCGAGTAACAGAGTAAGATAGGGGCTTACTCTGTTACTCGCTCCTGTGAACGGGAGCACATTAGGCAGATCTTGGTGGCTCTCGCATCCATCTAGAAAAGATAACCTAAAAACGCCTAAATAAGGCAAAACCCGTTGTTGAAAAATAAAAGCCTAAAATTGCAACCAAGACTGTTTTTAACCAATATATGCAAAATTATGTCACTGTAAGATACCCAGTACAGGAAGTAAGATGTCCTGAACACTGACGTGCATGAAAAACGTGGTTTTGCTTAAAATGGAGCGCAGTGAGGGCACTTAGTGACTTCCAATAAACTTTAAGCAAGCATAATTTCAAATATTTTCACAAATTTTCTCACTTAAATGGTTAATATCAAATATTTAACACATTAATTGATATGTAAAGTAATCGGACATTTGAAGCTGTTTTATGCACGGTAGTTTGATTCTTTAAAGAAGTGAGGTGTATTGGTTTTTAGTTTGTATTAATAACTCATTTCAAAATCATTATTTTCCACAGATCTGATCACAAGGTGATGATTTTTTTTAAAGTCATGAATATGGAAGAAAAAGGATTGTAATAAAGACATTTGCATGTATCACTGAGTGCAAAACTTTTATTTACCCAAATACGCTGTTTGATGATGTAGTATAGGACTTGGAATGATGTATTATAGGCCAAGTTCTGTCATTGAAATCTGGATACATATCATGGGCCAGGAAACTACTTCAAACAGTTCTTATAAAAAGTAAAACATTGTAACAACTACGTAGGACTGCATTTTCATATAGTTCTTCTTTAGTCAACATATAGTGTTTTTGGCTCTGGTATTTATACAGCAAGTATCATGCGAACAATTGTTACACTACTTGTAACAAGTATTACCAGTACTGCTGTCTTGGTAAGTTCTGAGCAAATATTTAAGTGTTGTGTAATGCTAACTGATATTACCAGTGTACTGTAGGTAAGCAATGATGTATGTGAAAACAGTGCTGGAAGTCAGTGGGAGGGAATAAATTGCACTGTTTAAGAGCTGATATTATTAAGATGGAGTGTTCAAATAAAAATATGGCGACCCAGTAGTCTGAGGATTACTGCAAATGAGTCATTTTAAAAGAATGTTTTTCAGAAATTGATTGGGCCTACAATCCTTTCTCTGCCTGATTTAAAATACACTGAAATATGTACTATTACAGGAATAACAACTTGAGGAGCAGAAAAAGGGGGTGGGGGGGAGGTATAATCAGGTTTATTAGGTCGAAATTATGTATAAATCTCATTTTCATACTTTTTTTTAAAAAGAAAGCAAATAGGCGGACATCCCTTTAATATATCTGATTAGACTCTACTCATTCATATACATTTCATTCTATTTTTAACACTTCGGCAGTTAAAAAAAGTACTCTGGCAGTGAAGACTGGTATGTGTAATGTCCTTGAATAGTGTTAATTACCTGAATGGTAAGTTAGTTAGGCCATCTTCCAGTAATGGCTACATTCAGGTAACTATACCTGTAACTCTGGTGTCTGTTATTTCGGACATGTTGCAAAGAACAGGCACCATTTTGATCCTGGAGCCACTATGAATTGAGACGAACAGGAATAAAACAGATTAGCTGCCAGTGGCCATTGACTTACATCATTGGGGCAAGTTGAAAATTTGTACCGGACTGTGAATCAAACCCAAATCTCCTGTTCACCAGGCAGATGCACTGACTACTATGCCATCTGGACACAGTGGTCACCATAACTGAGCAGGCAACTCTAGCACGCCTACCGTCAGACCCAAATTCTCAACTTATACCACACACTACTAATGCAGTGCCCCTGCTCATTAGCCTCATTACTTGTGGCATCTCGTTGATTCCCTTAAGAGTTCGAGCTTGGTGTGCATCTACACTGAAGGCCAGTGACAGCCAGTGAACCCTTCTGTGCGTGTGCGCACACATCTCGAACTGCTTCACGAATCGCTGAGGTTCTGTTTTTTGTTTCCTTGTTGTGATATTGAATTTTTGGTCTAAATTTACCATCTTTGAAGTTTCAGTATTTGTTGAGTACTACTGCAGGTTTGACTGTGAATGTGCTTCAATATACGGATTTTAACCCTCTATTTACTGGAATGCTAAAAAATACATAATCAGGGCTCAAAATTTTTACTGCAATTGTTATTGAATTAATACCAAATTAATTTCAAAAATCATACAAAGTTATTAAAACACACAAGTCTTGACAGGATTATACAGGCGGAAGTTCCAAAAAATCATACGGCTAGTGTTATTGCTTTTGGTGATACTTATAAAAATAGTTGTTGTTGTTGTTGTTGTTGTTGTTATTATTATTATTATTATTATTATTATTATTATTATTATTATTATTATTATTATTATTATTATTGACACACAAGATTATATTACACCTTGAATTAGGTAGAAATTCCACTTTTGTAGATAAACAAAGGTCGCATCTGCCTCTCGAATTGACAAATGTTGGCCAATGAGATCCAGTATTCTGAAAACATATGTCATTTGGTACCGAAAATGCCACCTTTCTTCTATTTGGAATGGAAAGAGGAGAAGTTTGATCATCTTTTGGCCTTCCCCATTTTTTGGACATTTGCTTTCCAAGTGTGAGTAGCCCAAGTGTAGTTTTATGTTTAAAGTCAATCAGTGGAAGTGTCCCTTTTGTGTCACAGTATGAAATACAGGAATTCACAAGGGTAATTTGTACCATTGCATAAAACAATCTGTACAAATACTTTTTTCGACTTCGTCTATTTCATAAAGGGACCTAAACATGTCAGCTTTATTTACACCACCCGTGTGTTCATTATAATCTCGTGCAGCTATCAGTGCTCCCACTTCAATCTTTGTTCCCTCTTTCTGGGTTCGGGATACACTGCACATTTCATTTCCATAATTTGAAAGAAAGTGAACTGCACGTTTGTCCACCCACTTGACAAACAAGAGGTCCGTGTCTGAGGATCTAAAATAAAACTCTCCTCTCTTCAGACACTTAACTGCTACAAACTCTGGAAGTCCTTCACATTTTGGTCATACAGTACCACAGGAATAAATACCAATGTCCTTCAGCTGCTCAAAAAGTTTAGGAGAGGAAAAATAGTTATCCATCATAATGACTAGCCTTTTCCTTTTAAAGATTTTTGTCACATTCAATACGACAGAACCCTCTAAACCAACATTATTTTTGGAGATTTTAGTGGAATTTATTCTGCTTTCCTTGGTATATTTCAAATTCATAAATACACTGAGAGATATCTGATGTGCACCAGAGTTCATATCCTCTTTTGATGGGCTACATGAGATTATATTATTTGATTGGAAACCACCATACTTTCATCAATACATTGTACTCTTGCTGGATTCCTAAGTTTCATGAAATTCTTGTTTAAACTCAATACTAGTGGGCACACCTTATACAGAGTTGGTGACTGGGATTGAATGATTGTCATTTACATGGAGGTTGTCAAGAATTTGGAAATATTACTTGTCATTGTATGCTTTACTAGTGGAATGCCTAAATTTGGGTCACAGGACCAGTAATCTCGGATTTTGGGTAAACGGTGGTAACCAAAAAGAAACTGTAGGTCAAGGAGTGTATATATGTCATTCGAGGTTATTACTGGTATGCATCTTTGTTTCTGCTGGGAATATAAACTGCTTTGGAAAAAAAGATATTCCACAATGTCGATGTCAAAATAACACAGGAAAAAGTTAACTGATTTATCAGTCCTTCTTTGAATTACTAATCATTTCATCTTCACTGCCATCACTACATTCAGATGGTGTGTCAATATCACCTGGAAAATTTTCTAGTTCAGTAAGAATTTCATCGTCTGTAAGACCTCTTCTGTAATAGGTTGCCATAGCCTAGAACAAAATAAATAGCATTTTTATTTTTTATATAAAATGAATTGCCTTACTGTCATCAGCAATGAAATATTTTTATTTTAAAAGAATATGAAACGCGAAAAAGCTACATATGTCAAAAGTAACCTAACGTCAATACAACCTCAGATTGTGATTCCTAAGTGCCAGTCATATTTCACATTATGATTATTACAACGGCACTGTACACACATTTAATCAGAATTAATGTTACTATTTATAAAAATTACTAAATAAATATTTTCACTCACATCAGTGTATCTATAAACCTAATTTTTATTTTCGTAACTTCACAGCATTATTTCACACACCAAGCCATTTGCAGCACAGACGTTCATATGTGAGGCTGCTGTGTAGGCTTTCAAGTGGCGCATAGTCTGTGCTGACATCTAGTGTAGGAAGCATGAACTTTTAGGAATGTGACCTGTGTGTCCCTACAGGTCTAACGGGCTGTTGAGTTACATAATTCTGCACAAAACATGCCGGGACAGCTAAGTCCTGCAAGTAAATAAAGGGTTAAATGACTACCAGTACCACCCCTAAAACAGGAAAGTGTTCTCTGTAGCATGTGTTTGTAATAAGAAATATCTGTTTTCTGGATATTTCTAATTTTTAATGAATAACAAAAAAAAAGATACCATCATTAAGTTGGTGAAAAAGTCAAAGGATTGTATAATTTACAATCATATATTTTAACAAGATAATTTGGCATTCTTGAGTTCTTATTTAAAAATTTGTGATTATGTTGTAACTATGTGTTGTTCTTCAATTTTTCTTTGTCACATTCAATCAGGAAATGAAATGTGCCACAATTATAAAGATGGTTTTTTAGGTCGCAGAAATGACTTGTTACAATTTGTATAAAACCTTAAGAATTACTTCATGGTATTGGAGAATGAAGTAGCTATCTTCCAAGAAATAAGTGCAGCTGTTCGTCAGTGATAGCTGCAGTCCTTGTACTACAGTTTCTCGCAAAAGGCTGTAATTGAAGTCCACTGTTAAAAATTGCAAAGTCTAGGACTTGTCAGAATGCATTTTGCAGACTTTTGCTTTTCCACAATGATATTCACCCTTGCTACACTAAAATGTGTTAAATTTAAATTCTGCTCAGTGGAAAGCTTACCTATCTGATACACTAAACTTGTACATTCCAGATAACACACACACATCATGCAACCCGCCAGCACCACAGATGTGCTCGAGGGCATCCGTGGACTAGATTACATTCTGAATAAGAGATTTTCTGCTCATTCTTGAGACAAGAAACTTGACTTGAATAATCAAAAATGCCATGAATTGTTGCATATGTTGAAAAAGATTTAGTCATTGCCACCTGTATAAATTTCACTTTATGTAGTAAAAGATTTTATTAAACAGCATGTTATTTGTTTTCTGCAGCTCTGTTTAGATCTAAAATCAAATGAAGTTGGAAACACATTTAAGAAAGTTGTGTCGAAAAAAGAGAATTTAGAAACACTTGGAGGAATGTCAGATGCATCTAGTGAAGGTACAACACATTCAGTGAGGTTGGAGGAGCAACTGGCATTTTCTGATTGGATCAACACAAATCTGAGGCTTGATCCTGATCTGAAGCACTTACTACCAATTGACTCAGAGGGCAAGACACTTTATGAGAAAGTGAAAGATGGTATTTTGTTATGGTAAGTAATGCCCTTTGCCATTTTCCGATATTATTGTATATTTTCTGTGGTGTGCTTCTGTTTGAACACCAATACATCTTCACTGGTAAGATAAGTACTCAATGAATAATTTGAGATATAGTTAGAAACTTACTCTGGTTACATAAGACTGTAAATCATTCCTTGATAGGAAGAGACCAATCGCCTTTCATGAAAATATTGCTGTAAAGTGCAACCAAATGATTGTGATTTGATCGTTGTTGGCTTTTGTTATTGCTATTTGTAACATTTGTAAAGTAGTTTGTAACCTTTATGTGTAAACTGTTAATGATAGTGTGCTTGCAAAGATGTATGGTGTGTGTTTTCTTTGTGTTTATTTTTCTGTTCTTGGTGTCATGCAAACGCCTCCCCTCTGCCCGACCATCACCTCGCTCCCTCCCTAGATTTCAGGGATTATTATTAAGAGGTTAGCTGAAACTCTTTGCTTGGGTATGATAAAAATGCACTGAGTTTACAAAACTTGATTTATACAGTGGTTGGTAATTAAATCACCACTTGACAAATCGTGAACATGGTTTTGAAAGTTCAGTGTTTGGCATCTTGTTTCTCTCGTAATAGTAGTAGTAATAGTAGCAGCAGCAGCAGCAGCAGCAGCAGCATTAGTAGTAGCAGTATTATTCCTGATCGTTTCATTTTCCTAAGTTCGTTGAACTAAATATCAATAAATTGCTACAGTAGAATTTTTTCAAACTATATTTGAGGTGTGCTGAGGGCTTAAAAAACCCTGCTAGCTAGCGTTTAATTATAGTAATACAACTTCTATGTCGATAGGAGGTTGCAGATTGGAAATGTGTAAAAGTGGGCCTTATCTTGTTGGCTGGAGCATTATGTGTGACCAGCAATGGAAGTTTGCATAAGAACACTTGGATTTCATCATATAATTCTGCAACCACTGCCTTGTGGTTGACAACCAATATGAATTGTGTCCTTAAGTAGACTGTTATAAAAGTTTTAAATTCTCACATTGTTAATTGCAGTGTACACTTTACTACAGGGCAAAAGCAAGTAATCATGTTAGTAGATACGTTTAAACCGTAATGTGTGTTCTCAAAGTTGCAGTTCATTGGTCATTCATTCAGTAATGTCTTCTCAGGAGTTTAAAAGACACTTTCCGAGGGTTCCGAGTAGAGGTCCAAAGATGCTGCTGTTGTTTCTAGTTGTGAATGTATTATTCTAAGATGAGAAAATCAGTTACTATGCTCCTTTCTTATATTTTGTATTGAGATTTACCTTCACAGTGTAAGTTTTCAGTGATTTACTATTCTGCTGTGGGACTGGACATATTGTTCTTGTAAGCATTTATGTAATGGAGCATTAAAGAACTCTGTGGGTGGTTGGGGGGGGGGGGGGGGTTGAGTTCGGCTAGAAGATGATGATTGTCATCATTTTGGTGGAATAGTTTTTTTATACTAAGTGAAGTGAAATGTTAGTGCTTTGATTGTTGTCATTGATGCAGCAATACCTTAGATCACAATGATTTTAGCTTGTTGCACAAATAGTGCATGCATTATTTTTTCTTTGAGTTTATTTCTAGTCACCCATACCACAAATGAAAGGAGTTGCCCTTTCTTGTTGTTCTAATAAAAGAATGTCCTGTTTATTTACATTGCCAATCCAATTTGTCTGTTGACTGGAATGACACAGTGGTAAGAGACACGAAGGTGGGTTGATATCCCCATTTAGCCATCCATATTTAAGTTTTTCATTACGTCCTTAAATTAATATGTATAGGCTATGGAATGGGTGATCTAGTAAGGCTGTATCTGATTTGTTCCTCATCCTTGCCCACTTGAGACAAATCTCAGTGCCCAGTGGTCTTGGGGAAGGGATGTTAAGATTTTAACCTTCCTTCCTTCCTTTCAGTCTTGTGTTGCAGTGCACTGCAGAATTATGAATTATGTTGTAGGTGAGAATAACTGCTCCCTCCCTTCCTCCCTCCCCAATCCCCTATTGTATGTTGTTACCTTTTAAGTCCATGTGAAACTTTAACTGTTTGTTCAGCTACTAGAAAGCTGTTTGTGTTGTTGTAAGGTGTGAAATAATTACGTTAACATGAACCATTCATGTTAATTGTGAAGTATTCATGTTAATTGACTTTCATTGTGGAAATAGCTTGCTTTTTCCTCAGTTGTTATTAACAGCTTGATAGTTCTGTTAATGACCTGAAGGATAGTACTTAGTGTTAGATTTATTAATCACATAGATTGATAAAAAGTCAGAGAGGTGTGCCGTGATATAAAGCTTGTCTTTTAAAGATTGTGCATGTTTTACTCAGAAGAATGGTTTCACTAACGTAGCATGTAACCTTTCCTGTTTGCAGTAAGATAATAAACCACTCTTGTCCTGATACCATTGATGAAAGAGCCATAAATAAGAAGAACCTGACTTTGTACACAAAGCATGAAAACTTAACTCTAGCGTTAGTATCGTCCCAAGCTATTGGTTGCAATATAGTAAACATTGATGCACATGACCTTGCTAAAGGAAAACCTCATCTGGTCCTTGGTCTTTTGTGGCAGATTATAAGGGTATGTACAATATGTTTTTGTTTCTTTCATGAAAACTGTTGCAGATTGTTAACTATATGTAAAAGATGTGGTGTTAAGACTGTGAAAAAGTACACTGCTCATAAAAATTAGAGGGACAAAATTTTAAACACCTGTGTCATTCAGGAATGTTTGGAGTGAATAATGTTTGTCATGGAAAACGAAACCTTTATTTAACGGAAACATGCATCTCCCGTTCTCTTCTCGTCACACAATTTGCCACTGTGACCACAGATTCAATATATTGTCATAAACGAAGTGGAAACTCTTTCAGTTAAGTCACGTAAGAAATAAAAAGAAACATTTCAACATCTGTAGGGCCTTCCACATGCCACTACTACCGCCTCACGTATTCAAGGCATGCACCTGACAAGTCTGAGAACATTTTCTTGCAGAATTTTTTTCCCACTCCTCAGGAAGAACCTCTGCAAGTTGCAAGAGTTTGAGGTGGTACAGGATGGAATATCCCATAAATGTTCAGTAGAATTGAAGTCAGGACTGAGAGCAGGCCAGTCGAAAATTGGAAGTGTGATGTCCTGTGATGTTTGCATGGTGGCATCTCACATTGTCTTGTTGCAGGATAAACTGGGGACACATTACAGCTGCAGTGGGCACATTGTGACCCAGTACAATCTCATTGATGTACCTTTGAGCTCTAAGTCAGCACGTGAGTATCTGAAAGTCAAATCACGTATGAGTTCTGGTGCCTCTTCACACCATGACTGAGCCGCAGCTAAATCTATCAGTTTCCTGGACTGCTGCTTCATTATAATGTTCACCACGATGGTGACATATATGTATATGCCCATTACATCATGTTAGATGAACGCACGACTCATTTGTAAACAATACATTGTGCCATTGATGCAGCTGCCAGTGCCATGCCTATGTACCTCAGCAAATCAAAATTGATCTGGCATGTGCCGATCAGTTAAGTGAGTGATGTGATGAGATCTTCTTGGTCTTAAACTGGCTTCATGGAGTTTGTAGAATATTGTTTGGCCACTCCCACTGCAACTAATTGCTGCTCTTAGATCATTATGTAGGTCCTGGACATGCTGTGTACTGGCAGAGAGAACTGTTAACCATACATCAGTCATCTCTTGCTGATATTTTCCTGTTTTTTCCCTTGCCGTGGCTTTGTATTGTACACAGTGAAACCCTCCTTTAACACTTTTCAAGGGACTTCAAAAAATGATGGAAGATGTGGGAAATAATGTTTTAAGCTGTAAAAGTTATGTATAGGATACCCCCTTGCACTTTATGCATGATATATGTACATAACAAGCATCAAAAGACTTGTCATGGACATGTTTATTACCTAATGAAGGTTTATTATCGAATAAAAACTACAGATGTAACTGGCACTTATAACTGTCTGGGAAGTAGGAACGCTGGACTCAATGTTATAAGTCATAATAAATGTTTTTGAAAGCCTGCAGCTTTCATTCATTATTTAAATAATGAAATATTGCACTAGTTACATATTTTTCTATGCTTAGCATGACAAGTTTTGGCAATTTTTTCTCATTGTCAAGTGCAAATATGTAAATAAGTATTTTGTGTGTCGTTTGAATATGTGTTGTTCAGCAACTCTTGCACTGTAGTTGTCTTTTTGAGGTTATCTGCACTTGGCAAAAAGAACAAATTCTCAAACCACGCTTTGCTCAGCATGAATAAAATACATAGCTGACGCTGTGTTTAAACTAAAGACATTTGAGTGATGAAAAGTGTATGATGGTGTCAACTAGTGCTCCAAGTGCCCATACGCTAAAACATGCTATATATGGTTCGATAAAGGTGTCACAATGATCACAACCAATACGAAACTGCGTTTGTGCAGTAAACACAGTTTGGAAATGGTTGTGACCGTGCCAAATAGAGTTTGGCGGCTGTGGGAGATAAGTCGCGAATTTGTCCAACTTTTACACATTTACCAGTTATAATCTGCTGAGTAGAGTGGCCTGGTGTCAAGAAACTTAATCATGTAACACTTGGAAATACTACTGGATGGCCAACATCATTTTTTCTCTGCAAACATTTTCTGCCAACATCATTTTTTCTCTGCAAAAATTTTCTGCCAACATTTTTTTCTCTGCAAACGTTTTTCTTTTTCCTTCCTCTCTTCGAACGTTTTTCTTTTTCCTTCCTCTCTTCGAATGTTTTTCTTTTTCCTTCCTCTCTTCAAACGTTTTTCTTTTTCCTTCCTCTCTTCAAACGTCCCCCCCCCCCCTTCCTCTCTGCAAACTCCTCCCCCCCCCCCCTCTGCAAACTTTTTTTTCCATAATACGTAAATCCTGGTAAAATTATAAATATGTTGATGCAAAATCGGGTGCAAATTAACGTTGTGGGCATAGGAAATTTGACTGGACCAATAAAAAAAAATCTCGTAAATGGCAGGAAAACATTAATTCCGGGATCGTAAAAGCGGGGTTGTACTGTATCAGTTTCATGAAATCATTTCCAAGCACTCCCAACAATATATAAAGCCACATTAAGTAAAACTTTCCTGCCGTAACGTCACTGCCCACACATTCTGCCTCTGTCAGAGGCCTAATATTGACTGATGAAACATAAATAAAGAGTATAAAGATGAACTCGTTACTTGCACTCACTATATATAGATGGCAGAGTGAGACATTGCTCGTCCACGTTATTCTTAGGCATAGCGTGATACATTTGAATACTGCCACTAAGCTATGGCTTTCAAATGTATTGTGGACGATTGTTGTCATTATTAAAACTCATCAGAAGACTAAGAGCAACAGCATATATCTTAATCACACACTACATACATGCTACTTTCTGTCAAATTCTTGTCCTTCTAATTGTGTTGAGCTGTGTATATCTTTTTCTTTTTTATATTTTCTTCTTATGTTTTGTTGCATAATTTCATAAATGCCTGGATGTCACCATCCTGTTATCTTAATTTAGTTTGTACTTAGTAGATATTAGTTTCCTGTTATTTTAATTCACAGTAAATCACTGATTTGAAACATAGTTCTTAGAGAGCTGACATCTTTTTAAGGTGTGGAATTTGACTTGAATAAGTTATTCACAAGCAATGATATTCAAATCTTAAAAAAAAAATCTGGTCACCTCATCACATTCAGGCAGCTTGAAGTAAAAAAAATAATACCAATTTAAACTCTAAAAATCAATGTAATATGTGGTGGTGGGAGATGGTGGTGGTTATTCACAGACTGTGCCAAATATCCAACAAATTCTAAGTCTCTGTGATATAAATATGGCCAAGTTGAAGTACCTGCATGAATCAGTTAGAAAGTGATGAGCATCCACCTAATAGCGAGTTCCTCGTGCAAAATATCTGTACTTTAGAGGAATGTGAAGTGAAAAAGGTGTATTTATCCACTGGTAAATGGTGAAGTATGGCAACTGCTGATTTATGAGTGAATTTGTGACCACCTTGCTGGCAGTGATCAAATAAACCCACTGCATCTCACCATGCACCATTAATGCTTGCCCCATGGCTTGTTATGATCAACACCAGGCATTAATTTCAAGCTGGTTTGTGTTTCATTTTGCAACCCTCGCTGTTAGTCCTTTAACTTTTGCCTTGAGTAGCTGCTTCAAGGTCATTAGAGTGCTGTGTGAGGCTGCTCCTGACTGTGCAGTTTCTCACACAGCATATATATGCTTTACATCTCCAGCTAATCTATACCTGGGAAACTGCTGTGAAGTTCATGGCAGAAGATAGTTTCCTTTGTACCATAGATTAAGTTACGGAGTTTGGGAGAACTGACTTGTTAAATGCCACTGTGCAAGCTGTAACTACAGTAATGGTATCTTCATGATCACTGCAAGAGCTATAGGGAGCTGTGACGTATTCTAGATTCCACACTTAATACTGATAGTTCAGACTTTGTTTGCAGTCTATTGTGAGAGAGTTTGTGTGTAATTTCCCTGTATCCTACCAATGAAACCACCATATACAGAAAGTAATGTTCTGAGTACTGTAAGTGATGATTTCAAACAGGCACTTACTTCAGGTGTTTCTGGACACAAAGCTATCTGGGACCGTAGACATACAGATTGTTATAACCACTTCATGATAGGGATAACATCAGGAGTAATGACTTTCAGAAATTAGTTCCTAAAGTGGCAGATGTAATGTACAATGTAGGTGTGGATAAAAACTGACAAAATATTGTTTTGGAGTGAAGAGGACTATGAATCGCTCTTCAGCAGCAATTACACAAATATTTTTGGGTAGAATCTTCATATTTTAAACTATTCTGGTTCAGTAATATGTAAAATAAACCAGAAAATATGTTAAGACATTCATAACTGTCTGAAAAATGCTCTGAATAATTTTTGAATTCTTGATCGAACTGGGAAAACTGTATGCAGTGTGGATTATCTACATTCAGAGGGTGCATCCGTACCTCTTATTCTGCCTTATTGTCTTTAACTACATTTTTGGCAGGAGAAAATGACTAACTGTCATCAGACAATGCACAGAACATAGTTTTTAATTTATGCACTACAATTAATCCACTGCACTAGTGATGTGAACAGCAGCAGGACAAAGGTTCCTGGGAGGAAAGTGAGGTGCTGTGTGAGCAGTGATGTGCTGGTGGCGAGCTTGTAATGTAAATTTAACAAGGCTCCTTGGTAGTCAGGAGATGTAATGTGCTAGCAGCTAGCAGCAAGGGTGCAGCATAAATGTACCCAAAGATGGTCCTTCAATCCTTCAGGTTGCCGCCATATATTGAGTCAGTAGTTCTATCACTTAGGGTCAACCACCCACTTGGAACTAACTCAAAACACCAACACAGGGAAGGCTCTGTGGTCATAATACTAAATGTGACCAGCTGAAGCAGCTGCATTCCTCACTTTCCTCACTGTTCTCATAAGGGTATCAAAGCATTGGTAGTGAAGTCACCTGGTGAACACAGAGGTATCAGTACTGTTTTCCAGAAGTTTCCCATGATTATTTGCTGCCAGTAAGTCATTCAGAGGCAGAATTGTCTTAACAGAGGATGTATTAGGTGTTTTAATATATGATGAAGGGTTCACTGGCATCTTGGAGTGTTGGCAAGGTGACAGCATGATGTGGTAGAGTTGCTTCTTCCAGTCCACCGCATAATGTGGATATGTAGTGTACATATAGGAAGCACATGTTGTAACCATTGTCACTGATATTGATCCCAGATAGTTGGAATGGGGTAGAACAGGTGTAGAAGTATCTAGGATTTGACATGGGGAGAAGTTCTACTGAAAATTCTGTAATTGTCCTGTAAAACCTTAAAAATAAGAACAGCGGAACTCCTCGGTCCTAAACTTAATTTGCAATATTAACAAGTGGGCTAACTGCTCCACTTCCTCATTAGATTGTATGTATGATGATTGGACAGTTTTGTTTCATGTAATTGCAGGCACAGAAGCCTTGAGGTAACGCGGAGATCATTTGCAGGCTGTAGTTGGTGATACCAAAAATTGTATATCACAATGTTTTTGGTAAAAACCAGTGGAGTGGTTTCTGTATATGTGGCTATTTGGCTAGAGCATTCATCATCACTATCTATATATTTAATTTTTTTTAAGAAAGGCCAAAAATCTACGTAGACATAATCTGTTTGTCATCTGGAAGTACATGTTCGTGGGTGGGGAATTGTGCTTTTTGTTTCACACGCTTTTTATATATATCTCAGGTGTCAATCTTGTTGTTGGTGTCTTGCTACTGCAAACAGTAGTATGAAGCCCTTCTTATGGGTCATTCTTTAGTGGCTTTCGTATAATATATAGGGTGTTCAAAAAAAGTACCTATATTTGAACTAGAGATAGCACTGGTGAAAACTAGAAAAAAATGTGTAAACATACTTGGTGAAACATGACCCACTCTACTTCTGTCGAGAAAGGTCAGTACTCGCTCATGGCAAGTCTTCCTACTACCTTCATTGTTCATTTCTTATTGGTTATGTTTGGCTCTGTACTTATCCTCTATGGTGCTGTTGTCAGAAGTAGAACTTAAAACTGTCTTCTAAATCATGTTGAGGTTGTGCAGCCATCAGTAAAAGATGGGTGATTAAGTGTGAATAATGTAAATAGTGAAATAGCCCTATTATTCCACACAATAAACTGTAGACATAGTGTTTTGCTGTGGTTTAGCCAGCAGTGTAGATAGGAAGGCACATGTTATGTACACTAAACAACATCCACAGTATCGCAGACTCGGGGTGAAAGAGGTTCAGAAGGTTGATTCAGCAACCCACAGACATAGGATCATTCGCGACAAGGACAAGGGATGAAGTAGGTTTGGAGGAGCAAGTGTTAAGATACTAAAGGATGTTCCTGAAATCAAATGTGCAAAGAATTGGCAAACCATTCTTGTGGGGTAAATTCTACACAAGCACTTACTTCATCACTTACAGTGTGTGAAAGCTTCCGGGCAATAAGACCACCGTATCAGATGGCAGTTCTGTCCACGAATGCTAAGACTGAACAATGAAGTTCACAGCTTGGTTTTTATTCATAGATCACGCATGATTCAATCAGTGGGGTAGCAAATGTTACCACAATTACCACAAATGGGCTGATGCGAATTCAGAGCAGTTGTGGAAACATCAGGTTCATTAGGAAAAAATTAGTTTGACCGGACTAAAATTGAATCCTCTTAATTTTACAATACCATGACTGATTTTTAGGCTTCTCTCATTAAATGTACGTGATACATGTGTACAAGAGGTTGAATAAGTAACACAACACTCTTTTTTTCTCGGGCAAGTTTTGGTTGAAGAAATGCAGAATTTGTTGTGGGAGCTCGTGGAATATTCCTACATCAGCCCCTGGAGTTTCATGAATTGCAGATATTAATAGGCACTTGCAAAATGTGTATGGAGACCTGACAGTGAACAAAAGCATGGTGAGTTGTTGGGTGAGTTATCTAGCAGTGTAACAGGGTCACAGAGACCTGTCAGATTTCCCGTGTGGCGCCTGGCCACACACAGTGGTGACACTTGCAGTGTTGGAACTTACTGACACTACCATTAGAGATGGTCGATGAATTGCAATTAAACACCTCACTGCTCAGCTAGATGTGCCAGTTGGTAATGCTGCTGCACACATCCACCAGTTGGGATAGTGAAAGGTATATGCTTGTGCCTGCTGGGTTCCTCGCCACCTAACAGGTGACTGTAAAGAGCAGTGTAGGACCATCTGTGTGGAATTGCTTACATGTTACAAGACTGATAATGACAATTATTTGTTCATCATCACAGATGATTAAACATAGATTTATCACTTCAAACCAGAAACAAAATGGCAGTCCATGCAGTGGTACCACAGCACCTCTCCTTCAGAGCAAAAAGTTCAAAGTCACCCTGTCAGTCAGTAAAGTCATAGTGACTGTCTTCTGGGACCCTGAAGAGTTTCTCTGTTTGCTGTCCTGTCCAATAGTGCAATGATCAACTCTGAAATGTATTGTCCTATCTTCAGGAAATTGAAGAAACGACTTCAGCATGTTTGTCGCCATGAAAATGCAAATGAACTTCTCCATCTCCATGACAATATAAGGCCTCACACAAGTCTGTACAACCAAAAGGTGCTTGCAAAACTTCATTGGACAGTTCTCTCTCTCTTTCACCCTACAGCCTGGATCTCACACCTTCAGACTTTCATTTGTATAGCCCATTGAAGGATGCACTCCATGGGAAGCAGTACATGGATGATCGGGAAGGGGGGGGGGGGGGCTATTGATATATAAATTCAGTGAATGCTTGAAGAGTAATGATAAAAATGTTCACACTTTACAGGTGCATGTGTACCACACATGTGAGCAAATACAGGGACAGCCAAGTGTGTTCAGATTAGTTTGTGATTTTTTGTAGGGGAAGATGAAGCCTGTATTTGAACGACAAGCAACCTCATTGAACACATTCTGCAACCAGCCATCAAGGATGTCCGTTCATTAGTGGCACTAGGAGTAACTGGTGTGACAGTATGCATCAAAATTGTCTGTAAAATTTAACCCTAAGATGAACATACTGCACATTTATTCAATGTAAATTGTTGATGATGCTAAGAGCCTAAAAACTGATCATGATATAATAAAATGAAGAGCATTTAGTGACAGTCTAATGCAATTTCCTTTTTCCTAGTTAATCAGATGACTGGTTTCCCCATAACCCCATCAGTGGTGGGAAGGGTGAATATACTTCAGGTACACATCAGGACAAGTTAACACCCCCCTGTTTATCATCAGTTTCCATGTGACAAATAGCTTGCATTATTAGAGGACATAATTACTGCAGGAAGACACTGGATGTGGTGTATGCATGGTGGACTTTCCCCCGTTTCCTACATGTTTTTTGACTGTACCTAACACACTTTTAATAAGTGATGGATCGGTTGAGCCGGTGTAGTGGCATAACCTGGTTGTGGAGACATTTAAAGAAATCTGTGTGTTTCACATCTGCCAACAAAGTGTACACTTTATATGAGCACCAAATTGAAGAACAGCCAGTTGTGTTTGCATGATAGAGACAATGGACTATTATAGGAAAGAACAGTCAGTATTTAAAAAAGTAATTCTTTCAGCTCTGTTTACAGGGATTCTTTCCTAGTGTTGAGCAGTAACCTCCCATGCAAGAATATAGGACACTTTTGTAACTTTGTGTACAATATTATGAGCAACTGAGCTTGGAGGGAGTGTGGAGTAGTGTCGTGCTGTTCTTAGTTTACTTGCAGTTATCGAGAGATTGTGGTATAGTCAGTAATAGTTCGTTAAGTCCCTTAGTCATGGCTGCAAACGTTTAAGAACCTGTGTTTTACATAGTGGTGTGATTACAGTGGGTGGCGTGACACAGTAAGACATTATTGGCAAATAGGATACTGGGCAGCTTTTTGTACCCCAAATCCAACACTGTTGGTTTCTAGTGAACTTTATAGTTAACCATGACATCCTCTACTATGGTGTGTTAAAATTTTAATACAACGTGATGAACTTTTCAGTCTGAAGTAGAATTGGGGAACTGGTTGTGAGGGGCTGGGTGTGGCATGTTGATAGATGCTGTTCGTTAACCTTGCATACTATCAACTGTATCAGCAACGAGTGTAATAATTCCAGTTACTTGGATTGATGTTGCCAGTTACTCTTATGTTGATGTAGTTGGCACTGTTGGAATTTTAATATTTCTAAATATGTTGTGATCTGTTACACACAGAATGTGACTGCTCTTATTGTGACAGAACTATTATGACCGCAGTGTTCATTTAACTTACAGTGAATCACACAATAAGGAATAGCCATGAAAAAGTCCAGAAAAGAAGCAACATTCGTAATTAACATAGAAAACAAATTGCCAAGAAGGCAAACAAATAGCAAAAATTCATGTGTGCATGGACAGTATTTGTATGTATGGAATGAATGAGGGACTAAATTAGCCCATGAACGATGGAAGCGTTGTGTGCCCAGCTGTAACCCTGGCTGCCTCAGACTTACTTCTTTTTGGTGCTGGATACATCCTCCTGGCACATGGTGCAGTAGATAAGAAGTCATATATAGTGATGCAGACAGTCAATATTGGACATTACCACCACTGGTTTTGTGTTGTAAAATAACATGTTCAGTGGGAGAGACACTAGCTGTAAAGTAGTCAGTAATAACAACAGTCCACTGGTTTGTCATTGCTGTCTGTAACAAGTCCCACATTCTTCACGTAAGTGGTACAACCTTCGGCAGCCCAACAATTATCACAGTTCAACAATAGTGCAAGGGACATCAATGCCATAGATAGCGCTAACAGTGTAGAAAGTATTCCAGTATTGAACATTGAGGCACCAGAGGCCATAAAATGAATTAAGATAGCACAAAATTAATTATGCAGGCAATGGAAAACTAGGAATGTGTCATTAATGAACCTGAAAATTATGATATAATGGAATACTTAAGTATACTGTGTTTCAAATTCCAGTTGAGTAATGCACAGAAACTTGCTTCATGCCTATTAAGACAATGTTGGGCAAAGTGGTGCCTGCCACAGAATGTTAAGGAAGTGGGATGCACCTGTGTGCATCAAGTAACATGACAATGCCAACACAGCATTTTTGTAGACATTTGTGGTCTTGGAGGTTTTTTTACTTGGACAGTCAGGATCCACTTGGGTATGTAATGGCCCAGAAAGTCTTAGGTTATGTGCATGTATAAGTAAGTGTGATTCTGCTGTGAAACTTACTGTTGCCTCCTCTGCTTTATTGGGTGGGCAATCATCTTCCCGTGGTAGAGAAGTGCCCATAATTTTGTTGCTAACTGCTGTATGTATAGAATAGTCAGAAAGGATCAATTCATAGTGAAGAACATTGTGGTTGGGCTTAAAAATGTGGGCATTAAGGTATCTAAATTTAACTTCATTTTGTGATGATGGGTTGGGGGACAGGAGGTGAGAGGGAGAGGAAACCGAGTGTCATACATACAGATTTTGAAAATATTGCAGCTCAGAGGCATGCAAAGCAGAAGTACTTTCTATTGGCAAAATTAGGAGGAGGATCTTAACTGTGTCCCCAAACATCCACAAGTAAAAGAAGTCAAAGGAGCTAGAAAAAGGTGGTAACAGGAAGAATGTAGTGGCTTGTAATGTACAAGGTGTGTTCGGGAGAAAGAAAGAATACAATAACAGCATTTTTTAAGAAGGGAAAAAATCTAGAATGCCATGTAATTGTAACTTTGTCATTGTATTGATGGATGGGAAAGTCAGCACATTACACGGTGATGAACTATAATTTTTTCGATAATGTGATGTTGGATGGGTCAACATCCTTTATGTAATTATTGACCATAGTTATTTTCACTTAAGAATGGCAGATAATTATTTGACATTTGTAACTAGGAACCGAAGTGTTCAATAAGCATTTCAGTACCACAGTTAAAATATTACAGAGACATGATTCTTAGTAGGCCCTGTTTTACCATCTGCGTATTGCTTGGATATCTTTTTGTATGTTTACTTGCACAATGAGAGGTTTCTGTGTACACATTCAGAGAAAGGACAAAAATATAATATTATGCTGCCAATTTGCATCATGTTGAAAGACCATATGCCACAATACGATCCAATAGTGTCATGACTGAAGTGGTGCAGGGGCAAAAACATTTTGTTCTATCAGCTGAAAGTGCATTCCAGGTATAGAAATTTTAAGGTGTGGAATGTCAGTCTTCATCACTTGCATTACTGCAAGATGTATTCACTTGAATTCCAAAACAAATGTCAGCAAAATCTTGACAGCCTAGTCACTTCATTTATCCTATTTGACACATAAGGTTGTTGAAGATGGCCAGAGTTGCATATGAGGACAAACAATGAAATGTGGGTGCATAATTTTATCCTAGGGTAAAAAAAAGGAAGCGAAAGATTTAATATGGTTGTTCATGCAACAGAAGTGGTACAAAATGCAAACATGTTCATTCAACCCTGCATGAGCTACATGCTGTATCATTTTCATTCTGTGAAGCTACAGCTACGAAACTAGGCAGGTATTTGGCCAGTCATGCAGCGAGACATACTTTTTTGACTTTGAGGAAATTAAATATATTCTTGCCTCAGAGTTTCTGCAATTTGATATTCCTTGTTTGCCAAAAGATACACTGGATAGTGGCAACATACTCAGAAAACATAAATTTCACATTCTAGAAATCAGTGGTTACTTGAGTATAAATTGTATATGTAGGTTGCACATTCTCTCGAGCTAGCCAGTGTTTGGTGGTATTTAGGACTTGTCATGGATGATGCTGTTCAGCTCAGAATGTGCAGCAGTAATTTTTCTATAGTTTATTACACAATTTTCAGGGAAAAGTTACACGGATAGACTTATTTCTGTGCCAAATAGAAACAAAACAGAAAAATTCTCCAAAAATCCCATGCAAAATGCAGGACTCAGTTTAACAGGCTGTTGTCCCTGTTCTTCGTTGATTATGTTCCAGTGCAGTAACATGTTATTTTGTTTCCAACAGATTGGATTGTTCAACCAGATAACTTTGGAGAACTGCCCAGGTTTGACATCTTTATTGTCTGATGGGGAGCACATAGAGGATCTAATGAAATTATCGCCTGAAGCTATCTTGCTAAGATGGGTGAACCATCACCTTGAAAGGGCTGGAGTAGCCAGGTATTTTTCTCTGTTCACTATATTTATTTTTTATTCTAATAGTTTCATCTATGGATACATGTTTCTGTTGTTCATTTCCTTGGATTTAAAAATTGAGTGTAGACATCCATAGAGCATTCTATTAACTGCAGTTTTCCTACTACTTGTTCGTATAGGAGGTGTGGCAACTTCCAGGGAGATATTGTAGATTCAGAAATTTATACATACCTGCTGAAGCAGATTGCACCACCAGAAAGTGGTGTGACAATGGAAGCATTAATGGTAAGTTTCTTTAAGTATAATGGAAATAAAGTAAAGGATGCTAAACAAAGATTGCCAATGCTTTAACAGACTTAAAGAATCAGCTGCTAGTTGACACTAGTGGATTATTTAACTAAATGTACTGATTAAAGCTGTGTAGTAGTTCGTTTTTCCGGTTGTAGCTTCATGAAAAATTCTGAGTGCAGCTCTGTAAATTTTGAAATGTCAACAAGTGATAAGATTGTTTTTTGTCATAGTGTCACTTTAAGGCTAATAACAGTTTTTTGTACCATTGGCTCAGCTCCCCCTCCTAGCAGTAGGGTCAAAGGGGGAGGGGGGGGGGGGGGGGAGAGAGAACGAAGGTAAAGCACTGGTGAGGTTTGGAAATTGGGAGAGTTACAGAAAAGTCACCCAGAATCTGGGGTCTGAGGAGATTTACCAGATGGGATGAGAAGGAAAGAGTCTTTCCATATTGTTCTGTCCAGTAACTCTCCCCAGACTGGGCATTCTGAGTGTCTTTCCTGTAAGCCTCCCCATTTCCTAAACTTTTCCAGTCCTTTTGATTCATCCTTCTTTCAACCTTTCTGCCAAAAGGAGCCACTGGCTCCAAAAGCTTACACTTAGCCTAACTTTTGTGTGTGTTTTCTACTGCCATCACTTGGTGGATTTTTTTTTACCCATCCAATTATATTTTCAAACACTGATTATTTTTTTAGATACAAAATTTAGATTGGTTGTCATAATTTCAAGTTCGGTAAATATACACTTATACTCCGCAAGCCACGTTATGATGTGTGGCGGAAGAAACTTTGTATAACACCTTCACTTCCCCGTTTCCTTTTTAGTTGCAAATGGTGCCTGGGAAGGACAACTGTTGGTAAGCTACTGTAAGGCCTCGGATATCTCTTAATTCTACCTTCATCATCTTCCCATGGAGTATATGTTGCGGAAGCAATACCTTGGGTGAATCTTTTAGGAATGTGTGCTCTTGGAATTAAACAGTAATCACTGTGATACAAAATGCCTCTATTGTAGAATTAGTCACTTCAGTTAGATGAGCATACCTATGGTGCTTCAGCACATCTAAGCATGCCTGTGATGAAATGGGCTGCTGTCCTTTAAATTGTCTATATTTCTTATGAAATTTCTTGGCAGAATAAAACTGTGTGCTGGACCGAGACTCGAACTCGGGACCTTTGCCTTTTGCGGGCAAGTGCTCTACCGTATGAGCTACCCAAGCTTGATTCACGCTCCCACCCTCTCAGCTTCACTTCTGTCAGTACCTCGTCTCCTACTTTCCAAACTTTACAGAAGCTCTCCTGTGAACCTTGCAGAACTGGTAGAGCACTTGCCCGCAAAAGACAAATGTCCCGAGTTCGAGTCTCGGTCCAGCACACAGTTTTAATCTGCCAGGAAGTTTCGTATCAGTGCACACTCTGCTGCAGAGTGAAAATCTCATTCTATATTTCTTATGTTAAGAGGGTCCCAGACTGAGTAACAATAGTCCCGCACTAACCAAACTGGTAATGAAGGTCCAAGCAACACCAAAGAGTTGTGGCATAAGTGAAAGTTGGTAGGCATGTTTTTATATCCGAATGACAATATCTGTTCCAGTTTCATGCCAGTCACGTAAGAGTGGTGCTGGTAATGCCACTATGATGATGTAAATAAGAGTTGCTTTTAATTAAAGCTGGGAAGCTTGTGAGCATTAGTTACCTTTGAAATTGGATGTGGTGAGTTGTTACTCAGGAATGCCTTTACAGTGACAGACACCATTAGCAACAGCTCGCTAAGTTTAACTGAGATCATGTAATAGGGCTATGAGAAGCTGTATGTTCCTTTTGCAGTATTGCAGAAACACTTGGGAGCAATGTAGCCACTACACGACTGCTGGCACTGGGGGTCTTGAGAATGTATGATGGCGAGATGACTAGGCTCAGGATGGAAAGGTGGCACTACAAGAGGGAAAACTATTGTGTACAGCATATTGTTCTGGCACGTTGTACTGCATCTGCAGCAGCAGTTTCAGCAGCAATTGGCACCACACTGACACAATACAAATTGGTTACTTCAATGACAGCTCCAAGCCACTTAGCCTTCATTCCACTGACCGCAAACAACCACTAGTTGCAACTTCAGTAGTGTCAAACAAAAGCTCATTTTAGGGCAAGGTGGTGGAGATCTGTTGTTTCTTCTCATGAAAGCTGGTTGTGCCATTGTGCCATTGTGTCAGTGACGGCCATGTTTTGTTTAGGACGACGCCAGTTGAGGGCATGTAACCAGCCTGTATGTGTGCTACTTACTGACCCTACATCTGGAATTATGGTCTGGGGTCTGATATTGTGTGACAGCAGGAGCACTCTTGTGGTTATCCCATGCACCATGACTACAAATTTTTTGTTCGTTCTGAGAATAAGTGTTTTTGAGCTGCCATTCATGAACAGCATTTCAGGAGATGTTTTACAACAGAATAATGCTCATCTGCATACTGCTGTTGTCACTCAACATGCTATACAGAATGTCGACATGTTGCCTTGGCCTGCTTTATCACCAGATCTGTCTCCAATTGAGCACACATGGGTCATCACTGGATGAAAACTGCAGTGTCACTCACAAACAGCATTAATCGTCCCTGCGTTGACTGACCAAGTACAACAGGCATGAACTCCATCTCACAATCTTACAATGCAACACTTGCATATTTGCATGCTTGCAAGCAACATTCCGGCAGCTACATTGGTTTGTTAATATACCAGCATTATACATTTATAATGGCTTATCTTGTACTTACATTAACCTTTGATCTGGCAGTGTTAATCACTTACATACGTTACACAGACAAATGTTTTCCCAAAATTTCGCTACTCTACATGAATTATTCCTTGGTATTATGATTTTTCTTCAATCAGTGTAGTTATACAGCCTTCATTGATCACAAGAGTTTCAGTCGAAATGCCTAGTTAAACTGTGGAGCTTTTGTAGATGTTCAAAAGCTACATTTACATACCAGTGATGATCATAGGCATTCTAAGTGGTCAAAAACAACTTCGGATCACTAATTGCGATGAGCAGCCACAACTGATCTGTAAATGTATGTTCTCTGGGACAGGTGAACCAGAATAAAAAGTGCACCTCAGCATAATTGATAAAGTGTCGTGTTTCACTACCACAAGAGACAGTGCAAGGGAGCAAGGTGCTATCAAACTGCCGGTAGGATCTGTCCTGACTGAGGAACATCTTCAGTGAGCAATAACAATTGTGTGTCAGTTTTCAGATGCTTTCAAATTGGGAGTGGAGAAGAAACAGACCAAGTGGCCATGGTACATACCATACTGAAACTAGGGATCATCCAACAATTAGTGTCATACATGGTGTCAGTAGCTGAATGATGGATAATGTGGGAGAAAATGGGGAAGGTATTGCAAGATGACATCAGTCAACATTTAGTGTGTTCTTGATCATCTCCTGTGGTCCTTGTGAAGGAGGACAGTGCATGGTGTTTCTGTGTCAACAGCTGACGATTCAACAAAATCACAAAAAAGTCTATTCATTGCTGTGCATTGATGACATCCTAGACTACTTGGAAGAACAGAACTGTTTCTCAACTTTGGGAATGCAGGCAGACTGTTGGCAAATTGAGGTTATGAGACTAACTGGGAAAAGATTGCCTTCATACCTCCTGACGACCTCAGAGTTCAGGGTTATGTCTTTTGGCCATGTCTACTGACAACCTTCATGTCAGGAACGTCGATGAAATTGTGCGTGCCAATCGAAGACTGAATGAGAGATTACAAAAAAAAAAAAAAAAAAAAAAAAAAAAAAAAAAAAATCATCATCTCAGCTGGATGATGTTGTGAAACCTTAACACAGCATCTTGGAATGCATCATGTTGCCGCCAAGTTTGTCTTACTGCTTACAATTCAAGATGAGAGAGACCTTTGCCTCAAATCTGTTAAGAACTTCTGGATCGTGCAAATGAGAAAGAGATGTTCATTGAGAGAAACAAATTTGGTGATGAGACATGGGTCTACGGCTATGATGTTCAGACCAAGGTTCAATCTTCACAGTGGCTTGGAAAAGGTTATTCAAGAACAAAACCGCTTGTCAGGTCAGGTCAAATGTCAGTCATTCTGGTAGTTTCCTTTGAATTTGAATGATTAGTTCATCATGAATTCATGCTACAGGGACAAAAGGTTAATCAATAGTACTGTTGGGACGTATTGCGATTCTTGTGAGAAAATGTGAGAAGGAAATGGCCTGAAATAGGGTGAGATAATTCCTGGCTACTGCATCATGATAACGCGCCTGCGCATTCATCCCTCTTGATGCATGACTAGTGACCAAAACAATGAAATCACTGTGATCTCTCATCCTTCGTACTCTCCAGACCTGACCCCTGTGGACTTCTCTTATTTCCAAAGTTGAAAACCCATTGAAGGGACGAAGATTTGCAATGTTAGATGAAATAAAATTTAAAAAAAATTAAAGAAATTGCACAGGCGGCACTTCCTGCAATCTAAAAAGAGGTGTAATAAGACAGCTTCCAGGAATGGAAACGGCATTCGGAGCGGTGTATCAAGAGTCTTTGGAAGGAGACCATAATTAGTAAAGGTCTTCTGTTCTAAGGCAAATCCCTTACAGGAACTACTGTAGGGAAATCCCAAATTTTCCTGGAAAGAAGTGCAAGAAAGTTCTTCCTTTGTCATAAGGATGCACTAAAGTCTTTCCCAGTCTAACATTGTATGATGAGAATGTCAAGGTAGAAATTCACACACACTAGTGGTTTTGGAATAGGGCCAGTTCTAGTGCAAATATAGGAAGGTGCTGAAAAGGTGATAGCTTATGCTTCCAGACGACTATGATTTCCAATAGGAAGTGCTCTACAACTGAGAAAGAGTGCCTTGTTGATTTTTCAAGCCATAGTTATTTGCAAAATAATTTACCCTGGTGCCAGCTGGTTAGCCTGGCGAATCCATGGTGAAATGGGCACTGAGGCTTTAGAAGAACATCACAGTGGTATCCAAAAGTGGAAGCAAGCACGAGGCCCTGGATGCCTTTCAAGGAAATGTATGGCAGAAGACAGGAATAAGGATGTACTTTTAGTCATTGCTACATTAAGACATTGCTACTGAATCAGCAGGAGATCCAGCACTGCTGAAAAGCATACAAGCCGTGAAGGAGGAGGAACTGACAAAAGGACATTTTAGTAATGGAGCATTGTATAAGAGAGAGAGTATGACCCAGTGGGGCAGAAAGGGTTGGTCGTCATCCTGCCTAAACTATGGCCAGCTATCCTGAAGTTTTTCATGACAGTCCCAACACTTGTTCACCTAAGCTTCCTGAAGATTCTAGATGTAATCAGACATAGGTATAATTGGCCAGATGTCTATGGATCTGTTTGACATTGAGCCAATGTAAGGAATGTCAATGACAGAATCATATGCTGCAATTGTCTCCAGGGCATCTTGTACTAATGCCGCCTGTAGTAGTACAATTCCACTTAATTGGAATAGAACTCTTGGGAGGTTCCTAAAGTTGACTAACGAGAATCAGTGAGCAATAGTCTGCACTGGCTACATCAACTGCTATGCTGTCACTAAAGCTGTGCTGACTGCTGCATCTCCAGAAATTGCAAAGTTCCTTGTAGGAGGTGTCATTTTGAAGCATGGAGCACCATGTGTGATCATCTCTGACCATGGAAAAATTTTCCAGTGTAGACTAGTATCAGAGTTAATTTCATATTGTGACATCACCCGCAGGGTGACATTTGCCTACCATTCACATACGAATGGCCTCATAGAATGCTTTAATAAAATACTGGCAGATATGCTCTTGATATATGTTGTCAAATAAAATGGTTTGGGGTATGATATAACATCATGATGTTCACTTATAACACAGTGAAGCAAGATACTAAAGGCTTCACACCGTTCTTTCTGCTCCATGGCCACTAGTCGAAAATTATAGTTTCAACCGCACAATGCTTGGCATGACTACATGAAACATTTCATCAACAGGACCAAAGAAGCAAGACAGCTGGATTGATACAGACCGTGAACACCCAGAAGGACAGAGTGCACTACAGTGTCGAGCACTGACCTCTGAGATATATCCCAGGAAACGTGGTTGGGATTTTTATGCTTGTGTGGAAAGTAGCGCTATCGGAAATGTTAAGAGAGTGTTACTTTGTGCTGTATAGTGTCCTTCCTCACATGTCTGAAGTTGCATATGAGTTTATCACCACCTATAAAACCTCTACCCTCATCAAGCTCATTGTGATAGTTAATCCTTTCCATGTGAGTTACGGATACCAGCTCTATTCAGGTGCAGGATGCTATGGTAAAAGTGTCTAGGAAGCTGACGCTAACTTGAAGTCCATAGCTTCAAGTCCACAGCTGCCTGACTGTAGAGGGGACTGGTCTGCATCTCGCAGTCCTGCCTGACACAGTGGTCACTGACTCGTAATGGAGGCTAGGCCAGTCTTCATGGATGAAAACACAGTCTGCTTACCTGCAGACTGTTCAGCTTAGCTGCAGGGCACATGTGTCACCACTACTGAGGCAGTAAAAGTACCGCTACACTGCCTGTGTACTGGAACTGCTACTCAGGATGTTAATGTTACTGCTTGGTCTTCAGTCTATACACCATCTTGACAACTGATGAAAGTGGTATGCATACTTCCTGGGCTCAGCCTAAGTGCAACTTCACTCTTGGAGAGCGCTGACGTGCCACAGCCACACCAAACTGCAAGCACATACGGCTGCTGCACCCTCCTCGGGCAGGACCGTAGTGCTGGCCACAAGCAATGCAAGGATCTGTGCTCAGCAAATCCATCTTGGACACTGATATGTCACCTTGGCTTATAAGCAGCGTGGTCGCTGCTAAGCAGTGCTGGGAAGAAAACAGTGTGACATAAAATTCTCACTAATACATGATTGTTAATTGAGTGATATTTCATTAGTGCCCCAGTGCTTTACGGGATCACTCAACCCCACTCTTCGCTCAACATCCTGGTAATGTGATACCGACTCCAGTCTTAACAGTTCAACAGTTTAGGTGTTCATAATTAATGAATGCCACTGCCGGTGTGTGTGTGTGTGTGTGTGTGTGTGTGTGTGTGTGTGTTTTACATTTATTGTGTTATGCAGGCAATCTCTTTTCTTTGAAAATCTTCAGGTTGCTTGCAGTTAAACAAAACGGGGAAACTAGGCTGAAGCTACAGCATTTTAAAGAATAAAGTAGGGAAATCGCTCTGATAACAAACTTACTCTAAATCCTCACCAGGTTGTGCTGAAGTTAAGATGTAGGCGGTCTGGTTGTCGTATGTAATGTTAAGGACAGCATCCTATAACACTGCTCATAAACATTCTGCCAACTGCTTAGTAGAAGTATGGAGAGCTGATACTGCATGCTGTGTACAATACAGTAAACTGTCTAGACAGCCATTTCTTGACAAAGGTAAACATGTAACATTGGTTGCCCTCTGTCTAGTATGACAGTCCAATGGTGTTTGTAACAGTGAGATATTGTGTTACCCTCATGAGCCAGTCCTCTAAGTCCTGAAGTTAGTGCTGAGATAAGGCATTTTAGAACAATACAGCAGTAATCACTGTACTACCATCCACATACGTCACATTAGTCTCGCAGTCTATAGGTCGTAAACTGAATCCCCCTACCCCCCTCCCAACCCTATAACATTATCAGAAAATTTGTATAATACTTTCTCAAATTTTTCCACTGTATATCTCTTGAGACTGGAGCCTTGTAAAAAGCTGCTAATTACCACATTTGAACCACCTTTCACACTTAATCAACCCAAATTATATTGAATCCAGAATCTGTACTGCCCTTTTAAGATATTGTTGCATTATTTACAGCTATAAACACACCACCATCACTGCCATACTGCCGGTCTTTGAAATAGACATTCCAATCTGAATTAAAAATTTTATTTCTCTTCACTTGAAATTTCATACAGCTTTCAACTCTAGTTCTACATACATGTTATTGCCGTTTATAAGTGAGACTATTCCTGGAATTTTTTCATGAATGCTGGTGTAGTTAACTACTTCTACACTAACTTACTTTCTGACCTGCAATGTCAGTAATACTCTCCATAATTGATGTGTCATCTCCAAAATAAATTTGCACCTTATCAGGCATGTAGAGGAGTTTCCATTAAAAACACCTCACGTGTGCATTCCACACACATTGCTACCAGTATCCTAGTAGCCCACAGCATGTGGGGATAGCTGTTCTAACCATTTCATCTAGCTAACTGCAGTAACAGAGGATGACAACTGAATCCCGATTTCAGATGTCAGTCGTGCTGACATGAGGCAAGATTTGCAGCCAGTGCACTCAGTAGTTACTGGTAGTGCCTCCTCCACATCTGACAAGATCTCACGGTAGACCTACCAAGTGAATGCAGGCCTTTTTCCTGACTGCCTGCAATTTCTCTGAGCGAGCTCCACCATCTACCTAACGTTGGAGCACACAGTGACTAACAACCCCACCCTCTCTGTGCTTGTTGGGTCCATTCAGAGATCAGCTGTAAATACATCAGGTTAGATGTCCTGTGACAGCTAAGATGTACTCAGACCAATGGTCAAGACCACATATCTGTTTCTAAAAGTGTAAAGGAAAGTTACATGGTTTGTACTAAATTTTGCCTACTGCTTGGGGCTTTTCTACCACATCACTGTTGTCCATTTGCCTCCAGCTGATAATGAGCTCGCTAGGTCATTCACATCAGAAGTGATTGGAACATCAGTAAATTGTTTGATACTTTTATTAAAGACAAATGGCTTGTTATCCAAAAATTCTGTAATTGCATTAATCTCTCTTGTGGGACGTACGAATGTGCTGTGCTGGATGGGCAGAGTGAGAAAACTAGAAAAACCTGTAAGAAGTGATCATCTTTGTCTTTCCCAAACCTGGAATGAGATTTGTCAGCTCATCTACTTCCAGCTGAATCACCCACAGTATACTATTACATATGCATACTAGCTTCATTTCCCAAGGATGAAATATGAAATAACAAGCATTTGGAGTGAGAGCTGACAGTCAGATGTGGACAACTCCGTTCTGGTATGAAAAGAGGAAGGCTGAAAGAAAGCCTGTTAATACTGTGAACCACAAGTATGACCTCAACATGCTTTTATACAGTTTTTGTAGTTTTCTTCTGTGTAATGAGTGTACCATGAGTTTTCAAGATTGAAGCCGGATGATGATGACATATTGCCATGGTATTTCTGATAACTGTTTAGCCACCTTCATCCATCACCTGAATATGGTTGAATTGTTGTCTGCCAAAATACCATGGTGAGGTACTTAAATCATCTGCCTGCACCTCAGGACCTTGTGGAACATGTTAATGCAGTTAAAAATATGTAATACTGTTTATACAGGGTGAGTCACCTGCCCCTGCAGCTGTCATTTTATTAAAGCTGCGGTGTTATTTGCTGACCTTCGTAAACCACAAACTGGTGGTCCTACAGAAAAATGTGAGCAGGACGTTTTGTAGGAAATTTACTGTAGCTAAATTTTGTACTGGGATGTGTTTTCTCCGGAGAACACATTTTTAGTTTTTCAAGAAAAATGTACAAAAGTTATCTTCAAACCCAACTCCACCCCACACTCATCCCTCACTAGTCAGGATTTCTTAGTATGTTGAAAGACAACACACACTGATCTGTATTTGCACGCAGACAGCTGCCACCACCCTTCACAGAGGAATGGGGTACTTAAAACTCTAGTACATAGGGCACGCACTCTCTCTGACACAGAGAGTCTACCCCAGGAATTGGAACATCTGAGAACTGTGTTTCGAAAAAATGGGAAAAAAAGAAAAAAATAGGTACTCAGAGTGGCAGATCCAACGCGCTCTCCGCCCAACCACTGCAGCACAACCTGTTGAGATGGATGAAGTCACGAGGGAGGAGGTAGGCACTGCATTTATTCCATACACAGGCGCACTCTCGGGGAAAATCGCCCGCATTCTGAAGAAACACCGGGTCGGAACTGTGTTTTGTCCTCCGAATAAAACTCGTGCACTAGTGGGGAGCGCCAAAGATGAACTCTGTTTGCGGAAGGCTGGCGTGTACCAGATTCCGTGTCAATCTGGCAAGTAGTATATTGGTCAGACGATGCGTACCGTTGAGGATCGATGCCGTGAACACCAGAGGCACACTTGACTGATGTATCCGAGCAAGTCGGCGGTCGCTGAACATTGTTTGTCGGAAAATCACGCTATGGAGTATGACCGCACGAGGATTCTGGTACAGACGTCGAGATACTGGGACAGCGTTGTTAGAG